>NC_092153.1:1567780-1602780 GCF_045791955.1 Oncorhynchus clarkii lewisi
GAGCCAGGTGCCCTGCACCACACAGACACACAGAGAGAGAGGAGCCAGGCGCCCTGCACCACACAGACACACACAGAGAGAGGAGCCAGACGCCCTGCACCACACAGACACACAGAGAGAGAGGAGCCAGGCGCCCTGCACCACACAGACACACAGAGAGAGGAGCCAGGCGCCCTGCGCCACACAGACACAGAGAGAGAGAGGAGCCAGACGCCCTGCACCACACAGACACACAGAGAGAGAGGAGCCAGACGCCCTGCACCACACAGACACACAGAGAGAGAGGAGCCAGGTGCCCTGCACCTCACAGACACACAGAGAGAGAGGAGCCAGGCGCCCTGCACCACACAGACACACACAGAGAGAGAGGAGCCAGGCGCCCTGCACCACACAGACACACACAGAGAGAGGAGCCAGACGCCCTGCACCTCACAGACACACAGAGAGAGAGGAGCCAGGCGCCCTGCACCACACAGACACACACAGAGAGAGGAGCCAGACGCCCTGCACCACACAGACACACAGAGAGAGAGGAGCCAGACGCCCTGCACCACACAGACACACGGAGAGAGAGGAGCCAGGCGCCCTGCACCACACAGACACACAGAGAGAGAGAGAGGAGACAGACGCCCTGCACCACACAGACACACAGAGAGAGAGGAGCCAGATGCCCTGCACCTCACAGACACACAGAGAGAGAGAGATGGAGACAGAGCCAGCCAGCCTAGAGAGAGAGAGAGATTCAGAGGGGCCTACAGAAGACGAGTGTACAGAAGGAGAAATAGAGAGAGGGATGACATAGAGAAGTCGTAGAATGCACCAGAGGGGAGAAGAGAAGAAGAATGAATCCTACAGAGAAACAAGACCCTGTAGAAGACAGGAGGACTACAGGAGAAGAGAAGAAGAATGAATCCTACAGAGAAACAAGACCCTGTAGAAGACAGGAGGACTACAGGAGAAGAGAAGAAGAATGAATCCTACAGAGAAACAAGACCCTGTAGAAGACAGGAGGACTACAGGAGAAGAGAAGAAGAATGAATCCTACAGAGAAACAAGACCCTGTAGAAGACAGGAGGACTACAGGAGAAGAGAAGAAGAATGAATCCTACAGAGAAACAAGACCCTGTAGAAGACAGGAGGACTACAGGAGAAGAGAAGAAGAATGAATCCTACAGTGAAACAAGACCCTGTAGAAGACAGGAGGACTACAGGAGAAGAGAAGAAGAATGAATCCTACAGAGAAACAAGACCCTGTAGAAGACAGGAGGACTACAGGAGAAGAGAAGAAGAATGAATCCTACAGAGAAACAAGACCCTGTAGAAGACAGGAGGACTACAGGAGAAGAGAAGAAGAATGAATCCTACAGAGAAACAAGACCCTGTAGAAGACAGGACTACAGGAGAAGAGAAGAAGAATGAATCCTACAGAGAAACAAGATCCTGTAGATGATAGGAGGACTACAGGAGAAGAGAAGAAGAATGAATCCTACAGAGAAACAAGACCCTGTAGAAGACAGGAGGACTACAGGAGAAGAGAAGAAGAATGAATCCTACAGAGAAACAAGACCCTGTAGAAGACAGGAGGACTACAGGAGAAGAGAAGAAGAATGAATCCTACAGAGAAACAAGACCCTGTAGAAGACAGGAGGACTACAGGAGAAGAGAAGAAGAATGAATCCTACAGAGAAACAAGACCCTGTAGAAGACAGGAGGACTACAGGAGAAGAGAAGAAGAATGAATCCTACAGAGAAACAAGACCCTGTAGATGATAGGAATGAAGGAGAGGAGACCAGAGGACAGGTAGTGTCCTACTCAGTAACTCAGTAACACTGTCCTTCAGGAGAGGAGACCAGAGGACAGGTAGTGTCCTACTCAGTAACTCAGTAACACTGTCCTTCAGGAGAGGAGACCAGAGGACAGGTAGTGTCCTACTCAGTAACTCAGTAACACTGTCCTTCAGGAGAGGAGACCAGAGGAGGGGTAGTGTCCTGCTCAGTAACTCGGTAACTCTGTCCTTCAGGAGAGGAGACCAGAGGAGGGGTAGTGTCCTACTCAGTAACTCAGTAACTCTGTCCTTCAGGAGACCAGAGGACAGGTAGTGTCCTACTCAGTAACTCTGTTCTTCAGGAGAGGAGACCAGAGGAGGGGTAGTGTCCTACTCAGTAACTCTGTCCTTCAGGAGAGGAGACCAGAGGAGGGGTAGTGTCCTACTCAGTAACTCTGTCCTTCAGGAGAGGAGACCAGAGGAGGGGTAGTGTCCTACTCAGTAACTCTGTCCTTCAGGAGAGGAGACCAGAGGAGGGGTAGTGTCCTACTCAGTAACTCTGTCCTTCAGGAGAGGAGACCAGAGGATGGGTAGTGTCCTACTCAGTAACTCTGTCCTTCAGGAGAGGAGACCAGCGGAGGGGTAGTGTCCTACTCAGTAACTCTGTCCTTTAGGAGAGGAGACCAGAGGAGGGGTAGTGTCCTACTCAGTAACTCTGTCCTTCAGGAGAGGAGACCAGAGGAGGGGTAGTGTCCTACTCAGTAACTCTGTCCTTCAGGAGAGGAGACCAGAGGAGGGGTAGTGTCCTACTCAGTAACTCTGTCCTGTCCTTCAGGAGAGGAGACCAGAGGAGGGGTAGTGTCCTACTCAGTAACTCTGTCCTTCAGGAGAGGAGACCAGAGGAGGGGTAGTGTCCTACTCAGTAACTCTGTCCTTCAGGAGAGGAGACCAGAGGAGGGGTAGTGTCCTACTCAGTAACTCTGTCCTTCAGGAGAGGAGACCAGAGGAGGGGTAGTGTCCTACTCAGTAACTCTGTCCTTCAGGAGAGGAGACCAGAGGAGGGGTAGTGTCCTACTCAGTAACTCTGTCCTTCAGGAGAGGAGACCAGAGGAGGGGTAGTGTCCTACTCAGTAACTCTGTCCTTCAGGAGAGGAGACCAGAGGAGGGGTAGTGTCCTACTCAGTAACTCTGTCCTTCAGGAGAGGAGACCAGAGGAGGGGTAGTGTCCTACTCAGTAACTCTGTCCTTCAGGAGAGGAGACCAGAGGAGGGGTAGTGTCCTACTCAGTAACTCTGTCCTTCAGGAGAGGAGACCAGAGGAGGGGTAGTGTCCTACTCAGTAACTCTGTCCTTCAGGAGAGGAGACCAGAGGAGGGGTAGTGTCCTACTCAGTAACTCTGTCCTTCAGGAGAGGAGACCAGAGGAGGGGTAGTGTCCTACTCAGTAACTCTGTCCTTCAGGAGAGGAGACCAGAGGAGGGGTAGTGTCCTACTCAGTAACTCTGTCCTTCAGGAGAGGAGACCAGAGGAGGGGTAGTGTCCTACTCAGTAACTCTGTCCTTCAGGAGAGGAGACCAGAGGAGGGGTAGTGTCCTACTCAGTAACTCTGTCCTTCAGGAGAGGAGACCAGAGGAGGGGTAGTGTCCTACTCAGTAACTCTGTCCTTCAGGAGAGGAGACCAGAGGAGGGGTACTGTTCCCAGATCAGTAATATCAGACGCTGTTCCCAGATCAGACGCTGTTCCCAGATCAGTAATGTCAGACGCTGTTCCCAGATCAGTAATGTCAGACGCTGTTCCCAGATCAGTAATGTCAGACGCTGTTCCCAGATCAGTAATGTCAGACGCTGTTCCCAGATCAGTAATGTCAGACGCTGTTCCCAGATCAGACGCTGTTCCCAGATCAGTCGCTGTTCCCAGATCAGTAATATCAGACGCTGTTCCCAGATCAGTAATGTCAGACGCTGTTCCCAGATCAGTCACTGTTCCCAGATCAGTAATATCAGACGCTGTTCCCAGATCAGTAATGTCAGACGCTGTTCCCAGATCAGACGCTGTTCCCAGATCAGTCACTTCAGACACTGTTCCCAGATCAGACGCTATTCCCAGATCAGACGCTGTTCCCAGATCAGACGCTGTTCCCAGATCAGACGCTGTTCCCAGATCAGTCGCTGTTCCCAGATCAGTAATATCAGACGCTGTTCCCAGATCAGTCACTGTTCCCAGATCAGTCACTGTTCCCAGATCAGACAGACGCTGTTCCCAGATCAGACGCTGTTCCCAGATCAGACGCTGTTCCCAGATCAGTCACTTCAGACACTGTTCCCAGATCAGACGCTATTCCCAGATCAGACGCTGTTCCAGATCAGACGCTGTTCCCAGATCAGTCTCTGTTCCCAGATCAGTAATATCAGACGCTGTTCCCAGATCAGTCACTGTTCCCAGATCAGTCACTGTTCCCAGATCAGAGCGTCAGACGCTGTTCCCAGATCAGTCGCTGTTCCCAGATCAGTCACTGTTCCCAGATCAGTAGCGTCAGACGCTGTTCCCAGATCAGTCGCTGTTGATCAGTCACTGTTCCCAGATCAGTAGTCAGACGCTGTTCCCAGATCAGTAGCGTCAGACGCTGTTCCCAGATCAGTAGCGTCAGACGCTGTTCCCAGATCAGACGCTGCTCCCAGATCAGATCTAGTTCCTCTGTACCTTCTCCACGCCGGCTCATGTGTATATAAATATATTAATGTCTACATTTTGAAGACAAAAGGAGAAGCAAAAGGCTTTTGTACACATCTCTTTAGCGATAAGTCTCCTGTCACAGGTGCGTTCTGGGTAAATAGAGAGAGAAGCAGGCAGAAATGGGGCAGACATCAAAGCGTTGTTGAGCTGTGATACCTTCAAAGACTTAGATTAGAGCTCTTCTTCTCTCCCCTCTCCAATCCTCTCTCCACCTCATCTCTCCCTCCTCTCATCTCTCCCTCTCATCTCCCTCTCCTCTCCCCTCCTCTCATCTCCTCTCCCACCCCTCTCTCCCTCTCCAATCCTCTCTCCCCCTCATCTCCCTCTCCTCTCCCCTCCCCTCTCCTCTCTCCACCTCTCCTCTCCCTCTCATCTCCCTTCCTCTCCTCTCTCCCCCTCATCTCCATCTCATCTCCCCTCTCATCTCCCCTCCTCTCCTCTCCCCTCCTCTCATCTCTCCCTCTCCAATCCTCTCTCCCTCTCATCTCCCCTCCTCTCCTCTCCCTCTCCCCTCCTCTTCTGAAGTCCTGCTATATCTCTCCATCTAATCTACTGCATCTACCTCTGCTCACAGCAATTAGTTTGAATCATATTCCTCATTTCAGCCGTGTTTTGTACCCCAACTACCCTGCCAAGAAGGCTGGCTGACATGCCTGTGATCTCCTGTGTGTATTTATATATTAATACATATTTGATGATTTCTCCCTCTCTCTGTCTCTCTCTCTCTCTCTCTCTCTGTCTCTCTCTCTCTCTCTCTCTCTCTCTCTCTCTCTCCCTCTCTGTCTCTCTCTCTCCCAATCTACTCCCTCTCTCTCTCTCTCTCAATCTACTCTCTTTCTCTCTCTCTCTCTCTCTCTCCCAATCTACTCTCTCTCTCTCTCTCTCAATCTACTCTCTCTCTCTCTACTCTCTCTCTCTCTCTCAATCTACTCTCTCTCTCTCTCTCTCTCTCTCTCTCTCCCAATCTACTCTCTCTCTCTCTCTCTCTCTCTCAATCTACTCTCTCTCTCTCTACTCTCTCTCTCTCTCTCAATCTACTCTCTCTCTCTCTCTCTCTCTCTCTCTCTCTCTCTCTCTCCCAATCTCTCTCTCTCTCTCTCTCTCTCTCTCAATCTACTCTCTCTCTCTCTACTCTCTCTCTCTCTCTCAATCTACTCCCTCTCTCTCTATCTACTCTCTCTCTCTCTCTCTCTCTCAATCTACTCTCTCTCTCTCTACTCTCTCTCTCTCAATCTACTCCCTCTCTCTCTATCTACTCTCTCTCTCTCTCTCTCTCTCAATCTACTCTCTCTCTCTCTCTTGTTCTCTATGAAGCGATCCTCTCTCTGTCGTTCTCTATAAAGCGATTCTCTCTCTTCGCTGGTGTGCCAGTCTCTGAGTGGTGTGTAAAAATTGGATGCTTTGTACTCCCAAATAATACTGAGATATAGATGTGTTTGTTTCCCCTCCCCTCCCTCCCTCTCTCTCTCTGGGGGCTGAGAGTTGTTGGTTTTTAAAAGCTAATGTTGTTTAGTGTTTCTCAGCAGAAGTGTAAAAACGAACAGGCAAGACACTCTGTGTTATTTAGGTTACTGTTGTTTGCTGCTGTTCTCTGTTGTTGGTGGGAGTGATGGAAAATAGTAGTGTGTGTTGGTAGGTGGGAGTGATGGAAAATACAGTAGTGTGTGTTGGTAGGTGGGAGTGTCTGGAATACAGTAGTGTGTGTTGGTAGGAGGGAGTGTCTGGAATACAGTAGTGTGTGTTGGTAGGAGGGAGTGTCTGGAATACAGTAGTGTGTGTTGGTAGGAGGGAGTGTCTGGAATACAGTAGTGTGTTGGTAGGTGGTAGTGTCTGGAATACAGTAGTGTGTTGGTAGGTGGGAGTGTCTGGAATACAGTAGTGTGTTGGTAGGTGGTAGTGTCTGGAATACAGTAGTGTGTGTTGGTAGGTGGGAGTGTCTGGAATACAGTAGTGTGTGTTGGTAGGTGGGAGTGTCTGGAATACAGTAGTGTGTTGGTAGGTGGTAGTGATGGAATACAGTAGTGTGTTGGTAGGTGAATACAGTAGTGTGTGTTGGTAGGTGGGAGTGTCTGGAATACAGTAGTGTGTGTTGGTAGGTGGGAGTGTCTGGAATACAGTAGTGTGTGTTGGAATACAGTAGTGTGTTGGTAGGTGGGAGTGTCTGGAATACAGTAGTGTGTGTTGGTAGGTGGGAGTGTCTGGAATACAGTAGTGTGTGATGGTAGGTGGGAGTGTCTGGAATACAGTAGTGTGTGTTGGTAGGTGGGAGTGTCTGGAATACAGTAGTGTGTGATGGTAGGTGGGAGTGTCTGGAATACAGTAGTGTGTTGGTAGGTGGGAGTGTCTGGAATACAGTAGTGTGTTGGTAGGTGGGAGTGTCTGGAATACAGTAGTGTGTTGGTAGGTGGGAGTGTCTGGAATACAGTAGTGTGTTGGTAGGAGGGAGTGTCTGGAATACAGTAGTGTGTTGGTAGGTGGGAGTGTCTGGAATACAGTAGTGTGTGTTGGTAGGTGGTAGTGTCTGGAATACAGTAGTGTGTGTTGGTAGGTGGTAGTGTCTGGAATACAGTAGTGTGTGTTGGTAGGTGGGAGTGTCTGGAATACAGTAGTGAATACAGTAGTGTGTTGGTAGGTGGGAGTGATGGAATACAGTAGTGTGTTGGTAGGTGGGAGTGTCTGGAATACAGTAGTGTGTGTTGGTAGGTGGGAGTGTCTGGATGGTCCAGAGAGGGGAGAATTGCAGTGTTGTCGCCAATTATTAAATACTATAAAATACTTTTTGGAGGTGGGGGAACCAAAATTTAAGGGAACCGATTATTAACAAACGTTTTTAGAGAAATATAGAAAAATAAAATGTTATTGTGTAAATGTATTTATTGGTTATCTTATTTTTTTTATTTGTTATGTTTTTAATAAAAGATAAACATTTTCTGAATATAATGTTATTTGTTGCTGTGAAGATCTAAACACATTTTAAAGGTTGTTGTCACTGTTTGAAACAAATGGGGTCTGAATAAGGACTAGAGAAGAAGAGGTGGAAGAACTACGGGTGGATCACGGGCTGTGTTCAGACCTCCCCCACAGCAGCAGGAGAACAGAGCAGGCCGAGACAGAGAGGGGAGTAGGCTCCTACATGGAGTTATGGAGACCAGCAGCAGGAGAACAGAGAGGGAAGTAGGCTCCTACATGGAGTTATGGAGACCAGCAGCAGGAGAACAGAGCAGGCCGAGACAGAGAGGGAAGGAGGCTCCTACATGGAGTTATGGAGACCAGCAGCAGGAGAACAGAGAGGGAAGTAGGCTCCTACATGGAGTTATGGAGACCAGCAGCAGGAGAACAGAGAGGGGAGTAGGCTCCTACATGGAGTTATGGAGACCAGCAGCAGGAGAACAGAGCAGGCCGAGACAGAGAGGGGAGTAGGCTCCTACATGGAGTTATGGAGACCAGCAGCAGGAGAACAGAGCAGGCCGAGACAGAGAGGGGAGTAGGCTCCTACATGGAGTTATGGAGACCAGCAGCAGGAGAACAGAGCAGGCCAAGACAGAGAGGGAAGTAGGCTCCTACATGGAGTTATGGAGACCAGCAGCAGGAGAACAGAGCAGGCCGAGACAGAGAGGGAAGTAGGCTCCTACATGGAGTTATGGAGACCAGCAGCAGGAGAACAGAGCAGGCCGAGACAGAGAGGGAAGTAGGCTCCTACATGGAGTTATGGAGACCAGCAGCAGGAGAACAGAGAGGGAAGTAGGCTCCTACATGGAGTTATGGAGACCAGCAGCAGGAGAACAGACAGGGAAGTAGGCTCCTACATGGAGTTATGGAGACCAGCAGCAGGAGAACAGAGCAGGCCGAGACAGAGAGGGGAGTAGGCTCCTACATGGAGTTATGGAGACCAGCAGCAGGAGAACAGAGAGGGAAGTAGGCTCCTACATGGAGTTATGGAGACCAGCAGCAGGAGAACAGAGCAGGCCGAAACAGAGAGGGAAGTAGGCTCCTCCATGGAGTTATGGAGACCAGCAGCAGGAGAACAGAGCAGGCCGAGACAGAGAGGGAAGTAGGCCAGGCCAGCTGGAGGGTTTGTGGCTGCTGAAGGGATAGATGGAGGAAGGGAGGGATGAAAGGCCCAGAATGCTTTGGGTCTACTGTGCACTGGACACGATCTCTAGGGGGGGTAGGGAGCTATGGAGACCAGCGGCAGGCAAAGGGAGGCATGGAGGGAGTGAGGAACGAGGGAGGTGGGATTGATGGATGGATGAAGGTAACCCCTGAGGGGCGATGGAGAGAGGAGTGGATGGATGGTAACCCTCTAGGGGTGATGAAGAGAGGAGTGGATGGATGGTAACCCTTTAGGGGCGATGGAGAGAGGAGTGGATGGATGGTATCCCTCTAGGGGTGATGGAGAGAGGAGTGGATGGATGGTAACCCTCTAGGGGTGATGGAGAGAGGAGTGGATGGATGGTAACCCTCTAGGGGTGATGGAGAGAGGAGTGGATGGTAACCCTCTAGGGGTGATGGAGAGAGGAGTGGATGGATGGTAACCCTCTAGGGGTGATGGAGAGAGGAGTGGATGGATGGTAACCCTCTAGGGGCGATGGAGAGAGGAGTGGATGGTAACCCTTTAGGGGCGATGGAGAGAGGAGTGGATGGATGGTATCCCTCTAGGGGTGATGGAGAGAGGAGTGGATGGTATCCCTTTAGGGGCGATGGAGAGAGGAGTGGATGGATGGTATCCCTCTAGGGGTGATGGAGAGAGGAGTGGATGGTAACCCTTTAGGGGCGATGGAGAGAGGAGTGGATGGATGGTATCCCTCTAGGGGTGATGGAGAGAGGAGTGGATGGATGGTATCCCTCTAGGGGTGATGGAGAGAGGAGTGGATGGATGGTATCCCTCTAGGGGTGATGGAGAGAGGAGTGGATGGATGGTAACCCTCTAGGGGTGATGGAGAGAGGAGTGGATGGTAACCCTTTAGGGGCGATGGAGA
Source organism: Oncorhynchus clarkii lewisi (assembly GCF_045791955.1). Lineage (NCBI taxonomy): Eukaryota > Metazoa > Chordata > Actinopteri > Salmoniformes > Salmonidae > Oncorhynchus > Oncorhynchus clarkii. Next base: position 1,577,258 of record NC_092153.1, read on the forward strand.
GAGGAGTGGATGGATGGTAACCCTCTAGGGGTGATGGAGAGAGGAGTGGATGGATGGTAACCCTCTAGGGGCGATGGAGAGAGGAGTGGATGGTAACCCTCTAGGGGTGATGGAGAGAGGAGTGGATGGATGGTAACCCTCTAGAGGTGATGGAGAGAGGAGTGGATGGATGGTAACCCTCTAGGGGTGATGGAGAGAGGAGTGGATGGATGGTAACCCTCTAGGGGTGATGGAGAGAGGAGTGGATGGATGGTGTCCCTCTAGGGGTGATGGAGAGAGGAGTGGATGGTAACCCTCTAGGGGTGATGGAGAGAGGAGTGGATGGTATCCCTCTAGGGGTGATGGAGAGAGGAGTGGATGGATGGTAACGCTCTAGGGGTGATGGAGAGAGGAGTGGATGGATGGTGTCCCTCTAGGGGTGATGGAGAGAGGAGTGGATGGTATCCCTCTAGGGGTGATGGAGAGAGGAGTGGATGGATGGTAACCCTCTAGGGGGGATGGAGAGAGGAGTGGATGGTATCCCTCTAGGGGCGATGGAGAGAGGAGTGGATGGTAACCCTCTAGGGGTGATGGAGAGAGGAGTGGATGGATGGTAACCCTCTAGGGGTGATGGAGAGAGGAGTGGATGGATGGTAACCCTCTAGGGGCGATGGAGAGAGGAGTGGATGGTAACCCTTTAGGGGCGATGGAGAGAGGAGTGGATGGATGGTATCCCTCTAGGGGTGATGGAGAGAGGAGTGGATGGTATCCCTCTAGGGGCGATGGAGAGAGGAGTGGATGGATGGTATCCCTCTAGGGGTGATGGAGAGAGGAGTGGATGGTAACCCTTTAGGGGCGATGGAGAGAGGAGTGGATGGATGGTATCCCTCTAGGGGTGATGGAGAGAGGAGTGGATGGATGGTATCCCTCTAGGGGTGATGGAGAGAGGAGTGGATGGATGGTATCCCTCTAGGGGTGATGGAGAGAGGAGTGGATGGATGGTAACCCTCTAGGGGTGATGGAGAGAGGAGTGGATGGTAACCCTTTAGGGGCGATGGAGAGAGGAGTGGATGGATGGTATCCCTCTAGGGGTGATGGAGAGAGGAGTGGATGGATGGTAACCCTCTAGGGGCGATGGAGAGAGGAGTGGATGGTAACCCTCTAGGGGTGATGGAGAGAGGAGTGGATGGATGGTAACCCTCTAGGGGTGATGGAGAGAGGAGTGGATGGATGGTAACACTCTAGGGGTGATGGAGAGAGGAGTGGATGGATGGTAACCCTCTAGGGGTGATGGAGAGAGGAGTGGATGGATGGTGTCCCTCTAGGGGTGATGGAGAGAGGAGTGGATGGTAACCCTCTAGGGGTGATGGAGAGAGGAGTGGATGGTATCCCACTAGGGGTGATGGAGAGAGGAGTGGATGGATGGTAACGCTCTAGGGGTGATGGAGAGAGGAGTGGATGGTAACCCTCTAGGGGTGATGGAGAGAGGAGTGGATGGATGGTGTCCCTCTAGGGGTGATGGAGAGAGGAGTGGATGGTATCCCTCTAGGGGTGATGGAGAGAGGAGTGGATGGATGGTAACCCTCTAGGGGGGATGGAGAGAGGAGTGGATGGTATCCCTCTAGGGGCGATGGAGAGAGGAGTGGATGGTAACCCTCTAGGGGTGATGGAGAGAGGAGTGGATGGTAACCCTCTAGGGGTGATGGAGAGAGGAGTGGATGGATGGTATCCCTCTAGGGGTGATGGAGAGAGGAGTGGATGGATGGTAACCCTCTAGGGGTGATGGAGAGAGGAGTGGATGGTATCCCTCTAGGGGTGATGGAGAGAGGAGTGGATGGATGGTATCCCTCTAAGGGCGATGGAGAGATGAGTGGATGGTAACCCTCTAGGGGTGATGGAGAGAGGAATGGATGGATGGTAACCCTCTAGGGGTGATGGAGAGAGGAGTGGATGGATGGTAACCCTCTAGGGGTGATGGAGAGAGGAGTGGATGGATGGTATCCCTCTAGGGGGGATGGAGAGAGGAGTGGATGGTATCCCTCTAGGGGCGATGGAGAGAGGAGTGGATGGTAACCCTCTAGGGGTGATGGAGAGAGGAGTGGATGGTATCCCTCTAGGGGTGATGGAGAGAGGAGTGGATGGATGGTGTCCCTCTAGGGGTGATGGAGAGAGGAGTGGATGGTATCCCTCTAGGGGTGATGGAGAGAGGAGTGGATGGATGGTAACCCTCTAGGGGGGATGGAGAGAGGAGTGGATGGTATCCCTCTAGGGGCGATGGAGAGAGGAGTGGATGGTAACCCTCTAGGGGTGATGGAGAGAGGAGTGGATGGATGGTAACCCTCTAGGGGTGATGGAGAGAGGAGTGGATGGATGGTAACCCTCTAGGGGCGATGGAGAGAGGAGTGGATGGTAACCCTTTAGGGGCGATGGAGAGAGGAGTGGATGGATGGTATCCCTCTAGGGGTGATGGAGAGAGGAGTGGATGGTATCCCTTTAGGGGCGATGGAGAGAGGAGTGGATGGATGGTATCCCTCTAGGGGTGATGGAGAGAGGAGTGGATGGTAACCCTTTAGGGGCGATGGAGAGAGGAGTGGATGGATGGTATCCCTCTAGGGGTGATGGAGAGAGGAGTGGATGGTATCCCTTTAGGGGCGATGGAGAGAGGAGTGGATGGATGGTATCCCTCTAGGGGTGATGGAGAGAGGAGTGGATGGTAACCCTTTAGGGGCGATGGAGAGAGGAGTGGATGGATGGTATCCCTCTAGGGGTGATGGAGAGAGGAGTGGATGGATGGTAACCCTCTAGGGGTGATGGAGAGAGGAGTGGATGGTAACCCTTTAGGGGCGATGGAGAGAGGAGTGGATGGATGGTATCCCTCTAGGGGTGATGGAGAGAGGAGTGGATGGATGGTAACCCTCTAGGGGCGATGGAGAGAGGAGTGGATGGTAACCCTCTAGGGGTGATGGAGAGAGGAGTGGATGGATGGTAACCCTCTAGGGGTGATGGAGAGAGGAGTGGATGGATGGTAACCCTCTAGGGGTGATGGAGAGAGGAGTGGATGGATGGTAACCCTCTAGGGGTGATGGAGAGAGGAGTGGATGGATGGTGTCCCTCTAGGGGTGATGGAGAGAGGAGTGGATGGTAACCCTCTAGGGGTGATGGAGAGAGGAGTGGATGGTATCCCACTAGGGGTGATGGAGAGAGGAGTGGATGGATGGTAACGCTCTAGGGGGGATGGAGAGAGGAGTGGATGGATGGTGTCCCTCTAGGGGTGATGGAGAGAGGAGTGGATGGTATCCCTCTAGGGGTGATGGAGAGAGGAGTGGATGGATGGTAACCCTCTAGGGGGGATGGAGAGAGGAGTGGATGGTATCCCTCTAGGGGCGATGGAGAGAGGAGTGGATGGTGACCCTCTAGGGGTGATGGAGAGAGGAGTGGATGGTAACCCTCTAGGGGTGATGGAGAGAGGAGTGGATGGATGGTATCCCTCTAGGGGGGATGGAGAGAGGAGTGGATGGTATCCCTCTAGGGGCGATGGAGAGAGGAGTGGATGGTAACCCTCTAGGGGTGATGGAGAGAGGAGTGGATGGATGGTAACCCTCTAGGGGTGATGGAGAGAGGAGTGGATGGATGGTAACCCTCTAGGGGTGATGGACAGAGGAGTGGATGGATGGTATCCCTCTAGGGGTGATGGAGAGAGGAGTGGATGGATGGTATCCCTCTAGGGGTGATGGAGAGAGGAGTGGATGGATGGTAACCCTCTAGGGGTGATGGAGAGAGGAGTGGATGGTATCCCTCTAGGGGTGATGGAGAGAGGAGTGGATGGATGGTAACCCTCTAGGGGTGATGGAGAGAGGAGTGGATGGTAACCCTCTAGGGGTGATGGAGAGAGGAGTGGATGGATGGTAACGCTCTAGGGGTGATGGAGAGAGGAGTGGATGGTAACCCTCTAGGGGTGATGGAGAGAGAAGTGGATGGATGGTAACCCTCTAGGGGTGATGGAGAGAGGAGTGGATGGATGGTATCCCTCTAGGGGTGATGGAGAGAGGAGTGGATGGTAACCCTCTAGGGGCGATGGTGAGAGGAGTGGATGGTAACCCTCTAGGGGGGATGGAGAGAGGAGTGGATGGATGGTAACCCTCTAGGGGTGATGGAGAGAGGAGTGGATGGTAACCCTTTAGGGGTGATGGAGAGAGGAGTGGATGGATGGTAACCCTCTAGGGGTGATGGAGAGAGGAGTGGATGGATGGTAACCCTCTAGGGGTGATGGAGAGAGGAGTGGATGGATGGTAACCCTCTAGGGGCGATGGAGAGAGGAGTGGATGGATGGTAACCCTCTAGGGGTGATGGAGAGAGGAGTGGATGGTATCCCTCTAGGGGCGATGGAGAGAGGAGTGGATGGTATCCCTCTAGGGGTGATGGAGAGAGGAGTGGATGGATGGTAACCCTCTAGGGGTGATGGAGAGAGGAGTGGATGGATGGTAACCCTCTAGGGGCGATGGAGAGAGGAGTGGATGGATGGTAACCCTCTAGGGGTGATGGAGAGAGGAGTGGATGGATGGTAACCCTCTAGGGGTGATGGAGAGAGGAGTGGATGGATGGTAACCCTCTAGGGGTGATGGAGAGAGGAGTGGATGGTAACCCTCTAGGGGCGATGGAGAGAGGAGTGGATGGTAACCCTCTAGGGGTGATGGAGAGAGGAGTGGATGGATGGTAACGCTCTAGGGGTGATGGAGAGAGGAGTGGATGGATGGTAACGCTCTAGGGGTGATGGAGAGAGGAGTGGATGGATGGTAACCCTCTAGGGGTGATGGAGAGAGGAGTGGATGGATGGTAACCCTCTAGGGGTGATGGAGAGAGGAGTGGATGGTAACCCTCTAGGGGTGATGGAGAGAGGAGTGGATGGTATCCCTCTAGGGGGGATGGAGAGAGGAGTGGATGGTAACCCTCTAGGGGGGATGGAGAGAGGAGTGGATGGATGGTATCCCTCTAGTGGTGATGGAGAGAGGAGTGGATGGATGGTATCCCTCTAGGGGTGATGGAGAGAGTGTTGGTGATGGTGTTCCCCACAGATAGCTGTATCAGTCTGTACAGCTGTACCTCCCTCCAATGTTAACTACATCAGCTCGTTGTATCAGTCTGTACAGCTGTACCTCCCTTCAATGTTAACTACATCAGCTCGTTGTATCAGTCTGTACAGCTGTACCTCCCTTCAATGTTAACTACATCAGCTCGTATCAGTGAGTCTAAGAATATATGAGAAAGATTAATCTGTCTGAATATAGAATGTGAATATAGAATGTGAATATAGAATGTGTGTGCAAGTGTACAGACAAACACAATCATATCCTACTGACTTGTAGCGTCCCAGTATTACCCTGGAATAGAATAGAATAGAATCTCTCTGATGCTGCTACTGCTTTCATCCCAGATTGACCTTTTACATTTTACCAAACCGATACGGGGCACAATGAAATTCAGAATGACTTCCTTCCTGTATCTGTTCAGACAGACAGGAGAAAGAAGATAAGCACTTCCTGTATCTGTTCAAACAGGAGAAAGAAGAAGATAAGCACTTCCTGTATCTGTTCAGACAGACAGGAGAAAGAAGATAAGCACTTCCTGTATCTGTTCAAACAGGAGAAAGAAGAAGATAAGCACTTCCTGTATCTGTTCAGACAGACAGGAGAAAGAAGATAAGCACTTCCTGTATCTGTTCAGACAGACAGGAGAAAGAAGATAAGGACTTCCTGTATCTGTTCAAACAGGAGAAAGAAGAAGATAAGCACTTCCTGTATCTGTTCAGACAGGAGAAAGAAGAAGATGAGGACTTCCTGTATCTGTTCAGACAGACAGGAGAAAGAAGAAGAGAAGGACTTCCTGTATCTGTTCAGACAGGAGAAAGAAGAAGATGAGGACTTCCTGTATCTGTTCAGACAGACAGGAGAAAGTAGAAGAGAAGGACTTCCTGTATCTGTTCAGACAGGAGAAAGAAGAAGAGAAGGACTTCCTGTATCTGTTCAGACAGGAGAAAGAAGAAGATAAGGACTTCCTGTATCTGTTCAGACAGACAGGAGAAAGAAGAAGAGAAGGACTTCCTGTATCTGTTCAGACAGGAGAAAGAAGAATATAAGGACTTCCTGTATCTGTTCAGACAGACAGGAGAAAGAAGAAGAGAAGGACTTCCTGTATCTGTTCAGACAGGAGAAAGAAGAAGAGAAGGACTTCCTGTATCTGTTCAGACAGGAGAAAGAAGAAGAGAAGGACTTCCTGTATCTGTTCAGACAGGAGAAAGAAGAAGAGAAGGACTTCCTGTATCTGTTCAGACAGGAGAAAGAAGAAGAGAAGGACTTCCTGTATCTGTTCTGACAGAAAGGAGAAAGAAGAGGTCACCTGTGAACATAATTCACATAACATTCACATAACATAATCTCTCTCTCTCTCTCTCTCTCTCTCTCTGACCGTCGCTTGTCAGGACAGGAGGGAGAACCAGGGGGATGGGGGGGGGAGTGGAGACCAGCGGCAGGCTGTGTGTTGTCAACTTACCATCACTTTGAAAGAAGGACGAGGGAGACGAGGATAAATGGAAAGAGAAGGGGAAGGAGCGGAGGAGGGAGAGAGAGAGGAGGAGGAGGAGAGAGAGGAGGAGAAGATGAGGAGAGAGAAAAGGAAAGAGGTGGAGAGAGAGAGGAGGAGGAATGTAGAACAGCCTCCTCTACTTTAATCAGAGTAAATGTCCTCCCGTCTGCCACTAAATCAATCCATTGGCTCTGCAGTCACACACACACACACACACACACACACACACACACACACACTCCCCATCACATCAGTTACCTCAGACCTGCAGTCCCATCAGTTAGTCTCAGCTCCAGGCTGCAGTAAATTAAGGCTCTGAGCTGATCTCCCTCACGGCCTCCATCACACCCTCACTGTCGGGCTCTGATGTCTCCGCAGTGCAGTCACTCTCCCCATCACAACCTCACTGTCGGGCTCTGATGTCTCCGCAGTCACTCTCCCCATCACAACCTCACTGTCGGGCTCTGATGTCTCCGCAGTGCAGTCACTCTCCCCATCACAACCTCACTGTCGGGCTCTGATGTCTCCGCAGTGCAGTCACTCTCCCCATCACACCCTCACTGTCGGGCTCTGATGTCTCCGCAGTGCAGTCACTCTCCCCATCACACCCTCACTGTCGGGCTCTGATGTCTCCGCAGTGCAGTCACTCTCCCCATCACACCCTCACTGTCGGGCTCTGATGTCTCCGCAGTGCAGTCACTCTCCCCATCACACCCTCACTGTCGGGCTCTGATGTCTCCGCAGTGCAGTCACTCTCCCCATCACACCCTCACTGTTAGGGTTCTGATGTCTCCGCAGTGCAGTCACTCTCCCCATCACACCCTTACTGTTAGGGCTCTGATGTCTCCGCAGTGCAGTCACTCTCCCCCTCACTGTTAGGGCTCTGATGTCTCCGCAGTGCAGTCACTCTCCCCATCACACCCTCACTATCGGGCTCTGATGTCTCCGCAGTGCAGTCACTCTCCCCCTCACACCCTCACTGTCGGGCTCTGATGTCTCTGCAGTGCAGTCACTCTCCCCATCACAACCTCACTGTCGGGCTCTGATGTCTCCGCAGTGCAGTCACTCTCCCCATCACACCCTCACTGTCGGGCTCTGATGTCTTCGCAGTCACTCTCCCCCTCACTGTTAGGGCTCTGTTGTCTCCGCAGTGCAGTCACTCTCCCCATCACACCCTCACTGTGGTCAGTGGTCACCAAACGATCCATCACGCACGCTGCACCTCGCTGAAATCAGCGCGGAGAGAGAGACGAGACTTTAGGTCAGTGGTCACCAAACGATCCATCGACTGGTCCATCTCGGAGGCATTCCTAGTCAATCGCTGAACATTTCTATAAAAATATAAAAAAAAACATTTAAACAAAAAACAAACTAAAATGTAAATAAATAAAAGATACAGAATAAAAAGCTCCGATAAAACTTTACGTTCTTCATTCTGTGTCCGGCGCTGTTGGCAGGAGGTGCGTTTGTTTCAGCTGCCCTGTGAGGCGGGTTGGTCAAGTCTCCACCTTTTATCAACTGATGCTGCAAACTCTCCCCCCGACTCGGTGTTCCCGGAGAGCAAATCAAGCGCACCTATAGTTCTACCGCTAGCCAATCAGATTGCTCAGATCACTGTGTCGGCTTCCTTGGAACAACACGCAGCCAAGTCAGTTTAATACCGCCGACGTTTCAAAAACGTCTGAAACCATGACAACGGAGACGGTCAACCAATGAGTGAGTAGATGTTGGCGTTTTTAATTCGGCATCGGGATTCAACACTTTTGATAAGATAGGAAATGTACTTCTCCTCTGAACCCAACGTTGCAGCGTCTTCAACTAAGTAGAGAAGTGTAGTGATAGTGTTTGTTGTTGTTGTTGTTGTTGTTGTTGTTGTTAGAGGCTGTGTTTTGGAAACCAAATTAGCGTAATCAAAAATGACCCGTGGAAAAAAATCAGGGTGACTTGAGGTTCACCATCAGCTGGAAGACGGTGTCCACGTTTAGTTCTGTCTTAGTGGAGGAGGAGACCTGAGGGACAGTCAGACGGTTCCCTGTCTTAGTGGAGGAGGAGACCTGAGGGACAGTCAGACGGTGTTGTGTCTTAGTGGAGGAGGAGACCTGAGGGACAGTCAGACGGTTCCCTGTCTTAGTGGAGGAGGAGACCTGAGGGACAATCAGACGGTGTTGTGTCTTAGTGGAGGAGGAGACCTGAGGGACAGTCAGACGGTGTTGTGTCTTAGTGGAGGAGGAGACCTGAGGGACAGTCAGACGGTGTTGTGTCTTAGTGGAGGAGGAGACCTGAGGGACAGTCAGACGGTTCCCTGTCTTAGTGGAGGAGGAGACCTGAGGGACAGTCAGACGGTTCCCTGTCTTAGTGGAGGAGGAGACCTGAGGGACAGTCAGACGGTTCCCTGTCTTAGTGGAGGAGGAGACCTGAGGGACAGTCAGACGGTTCCCTGTCTTAGTGGAGGAGGAGACCTGAGGGACAGTCAGACGGTTCCCTGTCTTAGTGGAGGGGGAGACCTGAGGGACAGTCAGACGGTGTTGTGTCTTAGTGGAGGGGGAGACCTGAGGGACAGTCAGACGGTGTTGTGTCTTAGTGGAGGAGGAGACCTGAGGGACAGTCAGACGGTGTTGTGTCTTAGTGGAGGAGGAGACCTGAGGGACAGTCAGACGGTGTTGTGTCTTAGTGGAGGAGGAGACCTGAGGGACAGTCAGACGGTTCCCTGTCTTAGTGGAGGAGGAGACCTGAGGGACAGTCAGACGGTTCCCTGTCTTAGTGGAGGAGGAGACCTGAGGGACAGTCAGACAGTGGTGTGTCTTAGTGGAGGAGGAGACCTGAGGGACAGTCAGACAGTTCCCTGTCTTAGTGGAGGAGGAGACCTGAGGGACAGTCAGACGGTGTTGTGTCTTAGTGGAGGAGGAGACCTGAGGGACAGTCAGATGGTTCCCTGTCTTAGTGGAGGAGGAGACCTGAGGGACAATCAGACGGTGTTGTGTCTTAGTGGAGGAGGAGACCTGAGGGACAGTCAGACGGTGTTGTGTCTTAGTGGAGGAGGAGACCTGAGGGACAGTCAGACGGTGTTGTGTCTTAGTGGAGGAGGAGACCTGAGGGACAGTCAGACGGTTCCCTGTCTTAGTGGAGGAGGAGACCTGAGGGACAGTCAGACGGTTCCCTGTCTTAGTGGAGGAGGAGACCTGAGGGACAGTCAGACGGTTCCCTGTCTTAGTGGAGGAGGAGACCTGAGGGACAGTCAGACGGTGTTGTGTCTTAGTGGAGGAGGAGACCTGAGGGACAGTCAGACGGTTCCCTGTCTTAGTGGAGGGGGAGACCTGAGGGACAGTCAGACGGTGTTGTGTCTTAGTGGAGGGGGAGACCTGAGGGACAGTCAGACGGTGTTGTGTCTTAGTGGAGGAGGAGACCTGAGGGACAGTCAGACGGTGTTGTGTCTTAGTGGAGGAGGAGACCTGAGGGACAGTCAGACGGTGTTGTGTCTTAGTGGAGGAGGAGACCTGAGGGACAGTCAGACGGTGTTGTGTCTTAGTGGAGGAGGAGACCTGAGGGACAGTCAGACAGTGTTGTGTCTTAGCGGAGGAGGAGACCTGAGGGACAGTCAGACGGTTCCCTGTCTTAGTGGAGGGGGAGACGTGAGGGACAGTCAGACAGTGTTGTGTCTTAGTGGAGGAGGAGACCTGAGGGACAGTCAGACAGTGTTGTGTCTTAGTGGAGGAGGAGACCTGAGGGACAGTCAGACGGTGTTGTGTCTTAGTGGAGGAGGAGACCTGAGGGACAGTCAGACAGTGTTGTGTCTTAGTGGAGGAGGAGACCTGAGGGACAGTCAGACGGTTCGCTGTCTTAGTGGAGGAGGAGACCTGAGGGACAGTCAGACGGTGTTGTGTCTTAGTGGAGGAGGAGACCTGAGGGACAGTCAGACGGTTCCCTGTCTTAGTGGAGGAGGAGACCTGAGGGACAGTCAGACGGTTCCCTGTCTTAGTGGAGGAGGAGACCTGAGGGATAGTCAGACGGTGTTGTGTCTTAGTGGAGGAGGAGTCCTGAGGGACAGTAAGACGGTGTTGTGTCTTAGTGGAGGAGGAGACCTGAGGGACAGTCAGACAGTGTTGTGTCTTAGTGGAGGAGGAGACCTGAGGGACAGTCAGACGGTTCCCTGTCTTAGTGGAGGAGGAGACCTGAGGGACAGTCAGACGGTGTTGTGTCTTAGTGGAGGAGGAGACCTGAGGGACAGTCAGACAGTGTTGTGTCTTAGTGGAGGAGGAGACCTGAGGGACAGTCAGACGGTGTTGTGTCTTAGTGGAGGAGGAGACCTGAGGGACAGTCAGACGGTGTTGTGTCTTAGTGGAGGAGGAGACCTGAGGGACAGTCAGACGGTGTTGTGTCTTAGTGGAGGGGGAGACCTGAGGGACAGTCAGACGGTGTTGTGTCTTAGTGGAGGAGGAGACCTGAGGGACAGTCAGACGGTGTTGTGTCTTAGTGGAGGAGGAGACCTGAGGGACAGTCAGACGGTGTTGTGTCTTAGTGGAGGGGGAGACCTGAGGGACAGTCAGACGGTGTTGTGTCTTAGTGGAGGAGGAGACCTGAGGGACAGTCAGACAGTGTTGTGTCTTAGTGGAGGGGGAGACCTGAGGGACAGTCAGACGGTGTTGTGTCTTAGTGGAGGGGGAGACCTGAGGGACAGTCAGACGGTGTTGTGTCTTAGTGGAGGAGGAGACCTGAGGGACAGTCAGACGGTGTTGTGTCTTAGTGGAGGAGGAGACCTGAGGGACAGTCAGACAGTGTTGTGTCTTAGTGGAGGAGGAGACCTGAGGGACAGTCAGACGGTTCCCTGTCTTAGTGGAGGGGGAGACCTGAGGGACAGTCAGACAGTGTTGTGTCTTAGTGGAGGAGGAGACCTGAGGGACAGTCAGACGGTTCCCTGTCTTAGTGGAGGGGGAGACCTGAGGGACAGTCAGACGGTGTTGTGTCTTAGTGGAGGAGGAGACCTGAGGGACAGTCAGACGATGTTGTGTCTTAGTGGAGGGGGAGACCTGAGGAACAGTCAGACGGTGTTGTGTCTTAGTGGAGGAGGAGACCTGAGGGACAGTCAGACGGTGTTGTGTCTTAGTGGAGGAGGAGACCTGAGGGACAGTCAGACGGTGTTGTGTCTTAGTGGAGGAGGAGACCTGAGGGACAGTCAGACGGTGTTGTGTCTTAGTGGAGGAGGAGACCTGAGGGACAGTCAGACAGTGTTGTGTCTTAGTGGAGGAGGAGACCTGAGGGACAGTCAGACGGTTCCCTGTCTTAGTGGAGGGGGAGACCTGAGGGACAGTCAGACGGTGTTGTGTCTTAGTGGAGGGGGAGACCTGAGGGACAGTCAGACGGTGTTGTGTCTTAGTGGAGGAGGAGACCTGAGGGACAGTCAGACGGTGTTGTGTCTTAGTGGAGGAGGAGACCTGAGGGACAGTCAGACTGTGTTGTGTCTTAGTGGAGGAGGAGACCTGAGGGACAGTCAGACGGTTCCCTGTCTTAGTGGAGGGGGAGACCTGAGGGACAGTCAGACAGTGTTGTGTCTTAGTGGAGGAGGAGACCTGAGGGACAGTCAGACGGTGTTGTGTCTTAGTGGAGGAGGAGACCTGAGGGACAGTCAGACGGTGTTGTGTCTTAGTGGAGGAGGAGACCTGAGGGACAGTCAGACAGTGTTGTGTCTTAGTGGAGGAGGAGACCTGAGGGACAGTCAGACGGTTCCCTGTCTTAGTGGAGGAGGAGACCTGAGGGACAGTCAGACAGTGTTGTGTCTTAGTGGAGGAGGAGACCTGAGGGACAGTCAGACGGTTCCCTGTCTTAGTGGAGGAGGAGACCTGAGGGACAGTCAGACGGTTCCCTGTCTTAGTAGAGGAGGAGACCTGAGGGACAGTCAGACGGTGTTGTGTCTTAGTGGAGGAGGAGACCTGAGGGACAGTCAGACGGTGTTGTGTCTTAGTGGAGGGGGAGACCTGAGGGACAGTCAGACGGTGTTGTGTCTTAGTGGAGGAGGAGACCTGAGGGACAGTCAGACAGTGTTGTGTCTTAGTGGAGGAGGAGACCTGAGGGACAGTCAGACGGTGTTGTGTCTTAGTGGAGGGGGAGACCTGAGGGACAGTCAGACGGTTCCCTGTCTTAGTGGAGGAGGAGACCTGAGGGACAGTCAGACGGTTCCCTGTCTTAGTAGAGGAGGAGACCTGAGGGACAGTCAGACGGTGTTGTGTCTTAGTGGAGGAGGAGACCTGAGGGACAGTCAGACGGTGTTGTGTCTTAGTGGAGGGGGAGACCTGAGGGACAGTCAGACGGTGTTGTGTCTTAGTGGAGGAGGAGACCTGAGGGACAGTCAGACAGTGTTGTGTCTTAGTGGAGGAGGAGACCTGAGGGACAGTCAGACGGTGTTGTGTCTTAGTGGAGGGGGAGACCTGAGGGACAGTCAGACGGTGTTGTGTCTTAGTGGAGGAGGAGACCTGAGGGACAGTCAGACGGTGTTGTGTCTTAGTGGAGGAGGAGACCTGAGGGACAGTCAGACGGTGTTGTGTCTTAGTGGAGGGGGAGACCTGAGGGACAGTCAGACGGTGTTGTGTCTTAGTGGAGGAGGAGACCTGAGGGACAGTCAGACAGTGTTGTGTCTTAGTGGAGGAGGAGACCTGAGGGACAGTCAGACGGTGTTGTGTCTTAGTGGAGGGGGAGACCTGAGGGACAGTCAGACGGTTCCCTGTCTTAGTGGAGGAGGAGACCTGAGGGACAGTCAGACGGTTCCCTGTCTTAGTAGAGGAGGAGACCTGAGGGACAGTCAGACGGTGTTGTGTCTTAGTGGAGGAGGAGACCTGAGGGACAGTCAGACGGTGTTGTGTCTTAGTGGAGGGGGAGACCTGAGGGACAGTCAGACGGTGTTGTGTCTTAGTGGAGGAGGAGACCTGAGGGACAGTCAGACAGTGTTGTGTCTTAGTGGAGGAGGAGACCTGAGGGACAGTCAGACGGTGTTGTGTCTTAGTGGAGGGGGAGACCTGAGGGACAGTCAGACGGTGTTGTGTCTTAGTGGAGGAGGAGACCTGAGGGACAGTCAGACGGTTCCCTGTCTTAGTGGAGGAGGAGACCTGAGGGACAGTCAGACGGTTCCCTGTCTTAGTGGAGGAGGAGACCTGAGGGACAGTCAGACGGTGTTGTGTCTTAGTGGAGGCGGAGACCTGAGGGACAGTCAGACAGTGTTGTGTCTTAGTGGAGGAGGAGACCTGAGGGACAGTCAGACGGTTCCCTGTCTTAGTGGAGGGGGAGACCTGAGGGACAGTCAGACGGTGTTGTGTCTTAGTGGAGGAGGAGACCTGAGGGACAGTCAGACGATGTTGTGTCTTAGTGGAGGGGGAGACCTGAGGAACAGTCAGACGGTGTTGTGTCTTAGTGGAGGAGGAGACCTGAGGGACAGTCAGACGGTGTTGTGTCTTAGTGGAGGAGGAGACCTGAGGGACAGTCAGACGGTGTTGTGTCTTAGTGGAGGGGGAGACCTGAGGGACAGTCAGACAGTGTTGTGTCTTAGTGGAGGAGGAGACCTGAGGGACAGTCAGACGGTGTTGTGTCTTAGTGGAGGAGGAGACCTGAGGGACAGTCAGACAGTGTTGTGTCTTAGTGGAGGAGGAGACCTGAGGGACAGTCAGACGGTTCCCTGTCTTAGTGGAGGGGGAGACCTGAGGGACAGTCAGACGGTGTTGTGTCTTAGTGGAGGAGGAGACCTGAGGGACAGTCAGACGGTGTTGTTTCTTAGTGGAGGAGGAGACCTGAGGGACAGTCAGACAGTGTTGTCTTAGTGGAGGAGGAGACCTGAGGGACAGTCAGACGGTTCCCTGTCTTAGTGGAGGGGGAGACCTGAGGGACAGTCAGACAGTGTTGTGTCTTAGTGGAGGAGGAGACCTGAGGGACAGTCAGACGGTGTTGTGTCTTAGTGGAGGAGGAGACCTGAGGGACAGTCAGACGGTGTTGTGTCTTAGTGGAGGAGGAGACCTGAGGGACAGTCAGACAGTGTTGTGTCTTAGTGGAGGAGGAGACCTGAGGGACAGTCAGACGGTTCCCTGTCTTAGTGGAGGAGGAGACCTGAGGGACAGTCAGACAGTGTTGTGTCTTAGTGGAGGAGGAGACCTGAGGGACAGTCAGACGGTTCCCTGTCTTAGTGGAGGAGGAGACCTGAGGGACAGTCAGACGGTTCCCTGTCTTAGTAGAGGAGGAGACCTGAGGGACAGTCAGTCGGTGTTGTGTCTTAGTGGAGTAGGAGACCTGAGGGACAGTCAGACGGTGTTGTGTCTTAGTGGAGGAGGAGACCTGAGGGACAGTCAGACGGTTCCCTGTCTTAGTGGAGGAGGAGACCTGAGGGACAGTCAGACGGTGTTGTGTCTTAGTGGAGGAGGAGACCTGAGGGACAGTCAGACAGTGTTGTGTCTTAGTGGAGGAGGAGACCTGAGGGACAGTCAGACGGTGTTGTGTCTTAGTGGAGGAGGAGACCTGAGGGACAGTCAGACGATGTTGTGTCTTAGTGGAGGGGGAGACCTGAGGAACAGTCAGACGGTGTTGTGTCTTAGTGGAGGAGGAGACCTGAGGGACAGTCAGACGGTGTTGTGTCTTAGTGGAGGAGGAGACCTGAGGGACAGTCAGACGGTGTTGTGTCTTAGTGGAGGGGGAGACCTGAGGGACAGTCAGACGGTGTTGTGTCTTAGTGGAGGAGGAGACCTGAGGGACAGTCAGACAGTGTTGTGTCTTAGTGGAGGAGGAGACCTGAGGGACAGTCAGACGGTGTTGTGTCTTAGTGGAGGGGGAGACCTGAGGGACAGTCAGACGGTGTTGTGTCTTAGTGGAGGAGGAGACCTGAGGGACAGTCAGACGGTGTTGTGTCTTAGTGGAGGGGGAGACCTGAGGGACAGTCAGACGGTGTTGTGTCTTAGTGGAGGAGGAGACCTGAGGGACAGTCAGACAGTGTTGTGTCTTAGTGGAGGAGGAGACCTGAGGGACAGTCAGACGGTGTTGTGTCTTAGTGGAGGGGGAGACCTGAGGGACAGTCAGACGATGTTGTGTCTTAGTGGAGGAGGAGACCTGAGGGACAGTCAGACGGTTCCCTGTCTTAGTGGAGGAGGAGACCTGAGGGACAGTCAGACGGTTCCCTGTCTTAGTGGAGGAGGAGACCTGAGGGACAGTCAGACGGTGTTGTGTCTTAGTGGAGGGGGAGACCTGAGGGACAGTCAGACGGTTCCCTGTCTTAGTGGAGGAGGAGACCTGAGGGACAGTCAGACGGTGTTGTGTCTTAGTGGAGGAGGAGACCTGAGGGACAGTCAGACGGTTCCCTGTCTTAGTGGAGGAGGAGACCTGAGGGACAATCAGACAGTGTTGTGTCTTAGTGGAGGAGGAGACCTGAGGGACAGTCAGACGGTGTTGTGTCTTAGTGGAGGAGGAGACCTGAGGGACAGTCAGACGGTGTTGTGTCTTAGTGGAGGAGGAGACCTGAGGGACAGTCAGACGGTGTTGTGTCTTAGTGGAGGTGGAGACCTGAGGGACAGTCAGACGGTTCCCTGTCTAAGTGGAGGAGGAGACCTGAGGGACAGTCAGACGGTTCCCTGTCTTAGTGGAGGAGGAGACCTGAGGGACAGTCAGACGGTTCCCTGTCTTAGTGGAGGAGGAGACCTGAGGGACAGTCAGACGGTGTTGTGTCTTAGTGGAGGAGGAGACCTGAGGGACAGTCAGACAGTGTTGTGTCTTAGTGGAGGAGGAGACCTGAGGGACAGTCAGACGGTTCCCTGTCTTAGTGGAGGGGGAGACCTGATGGACAGTCAGACGGTGTTGTGTCTTAGTGGAGGGGGAGACCTGAGGGACAGTCAGACGGTGTTGTGTCTTAGTGGAGGAGGAGACCTGAGGGACAGTCAGACGGTGTTGTGTCTTAGTGGAGGGGGAGACCTGAGGGACAGTCAGACGATGTTGTGTCTTAGTGGAGGAGGAGACCTGAGGGACAGTCAGACGGTTCCCTGTCTTAGTGGAGGAGGAGACCTGAGGGACAGTCAGACGGTTCCCTGTCTTAGTGGAGGAGGAGACCTGAGGGACAGTCAGACGGTGTTGTGTCTTAGTGGAGGGGGAGACCTGAGGGACAGTCAGACGGTTCCCTGTCTTAGTGGAGGAGGAGACCTGAGGGACAGTCAGACGGTGTTGTGTCTTAGTGGAGGAGGAGACCTGAGGGACAGTCAGACGGTTCCCTGTCTTAGTGGAGGAGGAGACCTGAGGGACAATCAGACGGTGTTGTGTCTTAGTGGAGGAGGAGACCTGAGGGACAGTCAGACGGTGTTGTGTCTTAGTGGAGGAGGAGACCTGAGGGACAGTCAGACGGTGTTGTGTCTTAGTGGAGGAGGAGACCTGAGGGACAGTCAGACGGTGTTGTGTCTTAGTGGAGGTGGAGAACTGAGGGACAGTCAGACGGTTCCCTGTCTTAGTGGAGGAGGAGACCTGAGGGACAGTCAGACGGTTCCCTGTCTTAGTGGAGGAGGAGACCTGAGGGACAGTCAGACGGTTCCCTGTCTTAGTGGAGGAGGAGACCTGAGGGACAGTCAGACGGTGTTGTGTCTTAGTGGAGGAGGAGACCTGAGGGACAGTCAGACAGTGTTGTGTCTTAGTGGAGGAGGAGACCTGAGGGACAGTCAGACGGTTCCCTGTCTTAGTGGAGGGGGAGACCTGATGGACAGTCAGACGGTGTTGTGTCTTAGTGGAGGGGGAGACCTGAGGGACAGTCAGACGGTGTTGTGTCTTAGTGGAGGAGGAGACCTGAGGGACAGTCAGACGGTGTTGTGTCTTAGTGGAGGAGGAGACCTGAGGGACAGTCAGACGGTGTTGTGTCTTAGTGGAGGAGGAGACCTGAGGGACAGTCAGACAGTGTTGTGTCTTAGTGGAGGAGGAGACCTGAGGGACAGTCAGACGGTGTTGTGTCTTAGTGGAGGAGGAGACCTGAGGGACAGTCAGACGGTGTTGTGTCTTAGTGGAGGGGGAGACCTGAGGGACAGTCAGACGGTGTTGTGTCTTAGTGGAGGAGGAGACCTGAGGGACAGTCAGACAGTGTTGTGTCTTAGTGGAGGAGGAGACCTGAGGGACAGTCAGACGGTGTTGTGTCTTAGTGGAGGAGGAGACCTGAGGGACAGTCAGAGAGTGTTGTGTCTTAGTGGAGGAGGAGACCTGAGGGACAGTCAGACGGTTCCCTGTCTTAGTGGAGGGGGAGACCTGAGGGACAGTCAGACGGTGTTGTGTCTTAGTGGAGGAGGAGACCTGAGGGACAGTCAGACGATGTTGTGTCTTAGTGGAGGGGGAGACCTGAGGAACAGTCAGACGGTGTTGTGTCTTAGTGGAGGAGGAGACCTGAGGGACAGTCAGACTGTGTTGTGTCTTAGTGGAGGAGGAGACCTGAGGGACAGTCAGACGGTGTTGTGTCTTAGTGGAGGAGGAGACCTGAGGGACAGTCAGACGGTGTTGTGTCTTAGTGGAGGAGGAGACCTGAGGGACAGTCAGACGGTGTTGTGTCTTAGTGGAGGGGGAGACCTGAGGGACAGTCAGACGGTGTTGTGTCTTAGTGGAGGAGGAGACCTGAGGGACAGTCAGACGGTGTTGTGTCTTAGTGGAGGAGGAGACCTGAGGGACAGTCAGACGGTGTTGTGTCTTAGTGGAGGGGGAGACCTGAGGGACAGTCAGACGGTGTTGTGTCTTAGTGGAGGAGGAGACCTGAGGGACAGTCAGACGGTGTTGTGTCTTAGTGGAGGGGGAGACCTGAGGGACAGTCAGACGGTGTTGTGTCTTAGTGGAGGAGGAGACCTGAGGGACAGTCAGACGGTGTTGTGTCTTAGTGGAGGAGGAGACCTGAGGGACAGTCAGACGGTGTTGTGTCTTAGTGGAGGAGGAGACCTGAGGGACAGTCAGACGGTGTTGTGTCTTAGTGGAGGGGGAGACCTGAGGGACAGTCAGACGGTGTTGTGTCTTAGTGGAGGAGGAGACCTGAGGGACAGTCAGACAGTGTTGTGTCTTAGTGGAGGAGGAGACCTGAGGGACAGTCAGACGGTGTTGTGTCTTAGTGGAGGAGGAGACCTGAGGGACAGTCAGAGAGTGTTGTGTCTTAGTGGAGGAGGAGACCTGAGGGACAGTCAGACGGTTCCCTGTCTTAGTGGAGGGGGAGACCTGAGGGACAGTCAGACGGTGTTGTGTCTTAGTGGAGGAGGAGACCTGAGGGACAGTCAGACGATGTTGTGTCTTAGTGGAGGGGGAGACCTGAGGAACAGTCAGACGGTGTTGTGTCTTAGTGGAGGAGGAGACCTGAGGGACAGTCAGACAGTGTTGTGTCTTAGTGGAGGAGGAGACCTGAGGGACAGTCAGACGGTGTTGTGTCTTAGTGGAGGAGGAGACCTGAGGGACAGTCAGAGAGTGTTGTGTCTTAGTGGAGGAGGAGACCTGAGGGACAGTCAGACGGTTCCCTGTCTTAGTGGAGGGGGAGACCTGAGGGACAGTCAGACGGTGTTGTGTCTTAGTGGAGGGGGAGACCTGAGGGACAGTCAGACGGTGTTGTGTCTTAGTGGAGGAGGAGACTTGAGGGACAGTCAGACGGTGTTGTGTCTTAGTGGAGGTGGAGACCTGAGGGACAGTCAGACAGTGTTGTGTCTTAGTGGAGGAGGAGACCTGAGGGACAGTCAGACGGTTCCCTGTCTTAGTGGAGGGGGAGACCTGAGGGACAGTCAGACAGTGTTGTGTCTTAGTGGAGGAGGAGACCTGAGGGACAGTCAGACGGTGTTGTGTCTTAGTGGAGGAGGAGACCTGAGGGACAGTCAGACAGTGTTGTGTCTTAGTGGAGGAGGAGACCTGAGGGACAGTCAGACGGTTCCCTGTCTTAGTGGAGGAGGAGACCTGAGGGACAGTCAGACAGTGTTGTGTCTTAGTGGAGGGGGAGACCTGAGGGACAGTCAGACAGTGTTGTGTCTTAGTGGAGGAGGAGACCTGAGGGACAGTCAGACGGTGTTGTGTCTTAGTGGAGGAGGAGACCTGAGGGACAGTCAGACGGTGTTGTGTCTTAGTGGAGGAGGAGACCTGAGGGACAGTCAGACAGTGTTGTGTCTTAGTGGAGGAGGAGACCTGAGGGACAGTCAGACGGTTCCCTGTCTTAGTGGAGGAGGAGACCTGAGGGACAGTCAGACGGTTCCCTGTCTTAGTAGAGGAGGAGACCTGAGGGACAGTCAGACGGTGTTGTGTCTTAGTGGAGGAGGAGACCTGAGGGACAGTCAGACGGTGTTGTGTCTTAGTGGAGGAGGAGACCTGAGGGACAGTCAGACGGTTCCCTGTCTTAGTGGAGGAGGAGACCTGAGGGACAGTCAGACGGTGTTGTGTCTTAGTGGAGGAGGAGACCTGAGGGACAGTCAGACAGTGTTGTGTCTTAGTGGAGGAGGAGACCTGAGGGACAGTCAGACGGTGTTGGTGGAGGGGGAGACGTGAGGGACAGTCAGACGGTGTTGTGTCTTAGTGGAGGAGGAGACCTGAGGGACAGTCAGACGGTGTTGTGTCTTAGTGGAGGAGGAGACCTGAGGGACAGTCAGACGGTGTTGTGTCTTAGTGGAGGAGGAGACCTGAGGGACAGTCAGACGGTGTTGTGTCTTAGTGGAGGAGGAGACCTGAGGGACAGTCAGACGGTGTTGTGTCTTAGTGGAGGAGGAGACCTGAGGGACAGTCAGACAGTGTTGTGTCTTAGTGGAGGAGGAGACCTGAGGGACAGTCAGACGGTTCCCTGTCTTAGTGGAGGAGGAGACCTGAGGGACAGTCAGACGGTGTTGTGTCTTAGTGGAGGAGGAGACCTGAGGGACAGTCAGACGGTTCCCTGTCTTAGTGGAGGAGGAGACCTGAGGGACAGTCAGACGGTTCCCTGTCTTAGTGGAGGAGGAGACCTGAGGGACAGTCAGACGGTGTTGTGTCTTAGTGGAGGAGGAGACCTGAGGGACAGTAAGACGGTGTTGTGTCTTAGTGGAGGAGGAGACCTGAGGGACAGTCAGACAGTGTTGTGTCTTAGTGGAGGAGGAGACCTGAGGGACAGTCAGACGGTTCCCTGTCTTAGTGGAGGAGGAGACCTGAGGGACAGTCAGACGGTGTTGTGTCTTAGTGGAGGAGGAGACCTGAGGGACAGTCAGACAGTGTTGTGTCTTAGTGGAGGAGGAGACCTGAGGGACAGTCAGACGGTGTTGTGTCTTAGTGGAGGAGGAGACCTGAGGGACAGTCAGACGGTGTTGTGTCTTAGTGGAGGAGGAGACCTGAGGGACAGTCAGACGGTGTTGTGTCTTAGTGGAGGGGGAGACCTGAGGGACAGTCAGACGGTGTTGTGTCTTAGTGGAGGAGGAGACCTGAGGGACAGTCAGACGGTGTTGTGTCTTAGTGGAGGAGGAGACCTGAGGGACAGTCAGACGGTGTTGTGTCTTAGTGGAGGGGGAGACCTGAGGGACAGTCAGACGGTGTTGTGTCTTAGTGGAGGAGGAGACCTGAGGGACAGTCAGACGGTGTTGTGTCTTAGTGGAGGGGGAGACCTGAGGGACAGTCAGACGGTGTTGTGTCTTAGTGGAGGAGGAGACCTGAGGGACAGTCAGACGGTGTTGTGTCTTAGTGGAGGAGGAGACCTGAGGGACAGTCAGACGGTGTTGTGTCTTAGTGGAGGAGGAGACCTGAGGGACAGTCAGACGGTGTTGTGTCTTAGTGGAGGAGGAGACCTGAGGGACAGTCAGACGGTGTTGTGTCTTAGTGGAGGAGGAGACCTGAGGGACAGTCAGACGGTGTTGTGTCTTAGTGGAGGGGGAGACCTGAGGGACAGTCAGACAGTGTTGTGTCTTAGTGGAGGAGGAGACCTGAGGGACAGTCAGACGGTGTTGTGTCTTAGTGGAGGAGGAGACCTGAGGGACAGTCAGACAGTGTTGTGTCTTAGTGGAGGAGGAGACCTGAGGGACAGTCAGACGGTTCCCTGTCTTAGTGGAGGGGGAGACCTGAGGGACAGTCAGACGGTGTTGTGTCTTAGTGGAGGGGGAGACCTGAGGGACAGTCAGACGGTGTTGTGTCTTAGTGGAGGAGGAGACCTGAGGGACAGTCAGACGGTGTTGTGTCTTAGTGGAGGAGGAGACCTGAGGGACAGTCAGACAGTGTTGTGTCTTAGTGGAGGAGGAGACCTGAGGGACAGTCAGACGGTTCCCTGTCTTAGTGGAGGAGGAGACCTGAGGGACAGTCAGACGGTGTTGTGTCTTAGTGGAGGAGGAGACCTGAGGGACAGTCAGACGGTGTTGTGTCTTAGTGGAGGAGGAGACCTGAGGGACAGTCAGACAGTGTTGTGTCTTAGTGGAGGAGGAGACCTGAGGGACAGTCAGACGGTTCCCTGTCTTAGTGGAGGAGGAGACCTGAGGGACAGTCAGACAGTGTTGTGTCTTAGTGGAGGAGGAGACCTGAGGGACAGTCAGACGGTTCCCTGTCTTAGTGGAGGAGGAGACCTGAGGGACAGTCAGACGGTTCCCTGTCTTAGTAGAGGAGGAGACCTGAGGGACAGTCAGACGGTGTTGTGTCTTAGTGGAGGAGGAGACCTGAGGGACAGTCAGACGGTGTTGTGTCTTAGTGGAGGAGGAGACCTGAGGGACAGTCAGACGGTGTTGTGTCTTAGTGGAGTGGGAGACCTGAGGGACAGTCAGACGGTGTTGTGTCTTAGTGGAGGAGGAGACCTGAGGGACAGTCAGACAGTGTTGTGTCTTAGTGGAGGAGGAGACCTGAGGGACAGTCAGACGGTGTTGTGTCTTAGTGGAGGAGGAGACCTGAGGGACAGTCAGAGAGTGTTGTGTCTTAGTGGAGGAGGAGACCTGAGGGACAGTCAGACGGTGAGAAACAGACCCTCTGATTGTCTCCCTCCACTCAGACCATCGGATTCAGGCCCCTTACGTCCAGATAAATAAAGAAAGCTAATCAGTTCAATGAATTCTCACTCAGCTGAGCCACAAATGACAGAGACAGAGAGAGAAACAGAGACAGAGACAGAGCGAGAGTCCGGCCGACTATTCATCTGCCCCGACGCTGATTACCCTTGTACCTCCTCTCCTCTCTCAACCCCTCCTCCTCTCACTCCCCCTCCTCTCCTCTCACTCCGCTCCTCTCCTCTCTCAACCCCTCTTCCTCTCTCAACCTCCTCTCTCAACCTCCTCCTCCTCTCTCAACCTCCTCTCCTCTCTTAACCTCCTCTCCTCTCTCAACCTCCTCCTCCTCTCTCAACCTCCTCTCACCTCTCCTCCTCTCCTCTCACCCCTCCTCTCCTCTCACCCCCCTCCTCTCCTCTCTCAACCCCTCCTCCTCTCCTCTCACCTCCTCTCCTCTCTCAACCTCCTCTCCTCTCTCAACCCCTCCTCCTCTCCTCTCACCCCCCCTCCACTGCTCTCTCAACCTCCTCTCCTCTCACCCCCCTCTCCTCTCTCACCCCCCCTCCTCTCCTCTCACCCCCCTTCTCTCTATGTTATTCTCCCTGTATGTCACTCTCTTGCTCCTTCTCTCCCTCCCTCTCTCGCTCATTCTCTCCCTCCCTATCTCGCTCCTTCTCTCCCTCCATCCCCTCTGCCCTGCAGTAGAGTGTGTTTCAGTAAGTCAGGTGATAACTGGGCAGGATGTCTGTCCACAGCTGTTTCTCTCTACCTTTATCAGACCTGTCAGCCAGAACATTGTCCACCTCCACCATACTAAGACCTAAACTCTCTGGTCTGTCAACACCTCTCTTCCATGTTGACTGACCTAAACTCTCTGGTCTGTCAACACCTCTCTACCATGTTGACTGACCTAAACTCTCTGGTCTGTCAACACCTCTCTACCATGTTGACTGACCTAAACTATCTGGTCTGTCAACACCTCTCTACCATGTTGACTGACCTAAACTCTCTGGTCTGTCAACACCTCTCTTCCATGTTGACTGACCTAAACTCTCTGGTCTGTCAACACCTCTCTTCCATGTTGACTGACCTAAACTCTCTGGTCTGTCAACACCTCTCTACCATGTTGACTGACCTAAACTCTCTGGTCTGTCAACACCTCTCTTCCATGTTGAATGACCTAAACTCTCTGGTCTGTCAACACCTCTCTTCCATGTTGCAATATGGGGACGGACATTCTGGCTTCATTTTGAAAGTTTTAAACAGCCTCCGGTCTTCCACAGTAACCTAGAGACCATTCTATATAATACTAGATCCACAGTAACCTAGAGACCATTCTATATAATACTAGATCCGTACTCCTTACTGTCTTCCACAGTAACCTAGAGACCATTCTATATAATACTAGATCCGTACTCCTTACTGTCTTCCACAGTAACCTAGAGACCATTCTATATAATACTAGATCCGTACTCCTTACTGTCTTCCACAGTAACCTAGAGACCATTCTATATATTACTAGATCCACAGTCCTTACTGTCTTCCACAGTAACCTAGAGACCATTCTATATAATACTAGATCCACAGTAACCTAGAGACCATTCTATATAATACTAGATCCGTACTCCTTACTGTCTTCCACAGTAACCTAGAGACCATTCTTTATAATACTAGATCCATAGTCCTTACTTTCTTCCACAGTAACCTAGAGACCATTCTATATAATACTAGATCCACAGTAACCTAGAGACCATTCTATATAATACTAGATCCACAGTAACCTAGAGACCATTCTATATAATACTAGATCCGTACTCCTTACTGTCTTCCACAGTAACCTAGAGACCATTCTTTATAATACTAGATCCGTACTCCTTACTGTCTTCCACAGTAACCTAGAGACCATTCTTTATAATACTAGATCCACAGTAACCTAGAGACCATTCTATATAATACTAGATCCACAGTAACCTAGAGACCATTCTATATAATACTAGATCCACAGTAACCTAGAGACCATTCTATATAATACTAGATCCACAGTAACCTAGAGACCATTCTATATAATACTAGCTCCACAGTAACCTAGAGACCATTCTATATAATACTAGATCCGTACTCCTTACTGTCGTCCACAGTAACCTAAAGACCATTCTATATAATACTAGATCCACAGTAACCTAGAGACCATTCTATATAATACTAGATCCACAGTCCTTACGATCTTCCACAGTAACCTAAAGACCATTCTATATAATACTAGATCCACAGTAACCTAAAGACCATTCTATATAATACTAGATCCACAGTAACCTAGAGACCATTCTATACAATACTAGATCCACAGTAACCTAGAGACCATTCTATATAATACTAGATCCGTACTCCTTACTGTCGTCCACAGTAACCTAGAGACCATTCTTTATAATACTAGATCCACAGTAACCTAGAGACCATTCTTTATAATACTAGATCCACAGTCCTTACTGTCTTCCACAGTAACCTAGAGACCATTCTATATAATACTAGATCCACAGTAACCTAGAGACCATTCTATATAATACTAGATCCACAGTAACCTAGAGACCATTCTATATAATACTAGATCCACAGTCCTTACTGTCTTCCACAGTAACCTAGAGACCATTCTATATAATACTAGATCCGTACTCCTTACTGTCGTCCACAGTAACCTAGAGACCATTCTATACAATACTAGATCCACAGTAACCTAGAGACCATTCTATATAATACCAGATCCACAGTAACCTAGAGACCATTCTATATAATACTAGATCCACAGTAACCTAGAGACCATTCTATATAATACCAGATCCACAGTAACCTAGAGACCATTCTATATAATACTAGATCCACAGTTACCTAGAGACCATTCTATATAATACTAGATCCACAGTAACCTAGAGACCATTCTTTATAATACTAGATCCACAGTAACCTAGAGACCATTCTTTATAATACTAGATCCGTACTCCTTACTGTCTTCCACAGTAACCTAGAGACCATTCTTTATAATACTAGATCCACAGTAAC
>NC_092153.1:1607780-1677780 GCF_045791955.1 Oncorhynchus clarkii lewisi
TTATTATATTATAGTTATTACTGGTTCATTATTAAATAGTTATTACTGGTCCATTATTATATTATAGTTATTACTGGTTCATTATTATATTATAGTTATTACTGGTTCATTATTATATAGTTATTACTAGTTCATTATTATATTATAGTTATTACTGGTTCATTATTATATTATAGTTAATACTGGTTCATTATTATATTATAGTTATTACTGGTTCATTATTATATTATAGTTATTACTGGTTCATTATTATATAGTTATTACTGGTTCATTATTATATTATAGTTATTACTGGTTCATTATTAAATAGTTATTACTGGTCCATTATTATATTATAGTTATTACTGGTTCATTATTATATAGTTATTACTGGTTCATTATTATATTATAGTTAATACTGGTTCATTATTATATTATAGTTATTACTGGTTCATTATTATATTATAGTTATTACTGGTTCATTATTATATTATAGTTATTACTGATTCATTATTATATAGTTATTACTGGTTCATTATTATATTATAGGTATTACTGGTTCATTATTATATAGTTATTACTGGTTCATTATTATATAGTTATTACTGGTTCATTATTATATTATAGTTATTACTGGTTCATTATTATATAGTTATTACTGGTTCATTATTATATTATAGTTAATACTGGTTCATTATTATATTATAGTTATTACTGGTTCATTATTATATAGTTATTACTGGTTCATTATTATATTATAGTTATTACTGGTTCATTATTATATAGTTATTACTGGTTCATTATTATATTATAGTTATTACTGGTTCATTATTATATAGTTATTACTGGTTCATTATTATATTATAGTTATTACTGGTTCATTATTATATTATAGTTATTACTGGTTCATTATTATATTATAGTTATTACTGGTTCATTATTATATAGTTATTACTGGTTCATTATTATATTATAGTTATTACTGGTTCATTATTATATTATAGTTATTACTGGTTCATTATTATATTATAGTTATTACTGGTTCATTATTATATAGTTATTACTGGTTCATTATTATATAGTTATTAGTGGTTCATTATTATATAGTTATTACTGGTTCATTATTATATTATAGTTATTACTGGTTCATTATTATATAGTTATTACTGGTTCATTATTATATAGTTATTACTGATTCATTATTATATTATAGTTATTACTGGTTCATTATTATATAGTTATTACTGGTTCATTATTATATTATAGTTATTACTGGTTCATTATTATATTATAGTTATTACTGGTTCATTATTATATAGTTATTACTGGTTCATTATTATATAGTTAATACTGGTTCATTATTATATTATAGTTAATACTGGTTCATTATTATATTATAGTTATTACTGGTTCATTAT
The DNA here is from genome assembly GCF_045791955.1 of Oncorhynchus clarkii lewisi. Lineage (NCBI taxonomy): Eukaryota > Metazoa > Chordata > Actinopteri > Salmoniformes > Salmonidae > Oncorhynchus > Oncorhynchus clarkii. Next base: position 1,609,178 of record NC_092153.1, read on the forward strand.
TGTATTATAGTTATTACTGGTTCATTATTATATTATAGTTATTACTGGTTCATTATTATATTATAGTTAATACTGGTTCATTATTATATTATAGTTAATACTGGTTCATTATTATATTATAGTTATTACTGGTTCATTATTGTATTATAGTTATTACTGGTTCATTATTATATTATAGTTATTACTGGTTCATTATTGTATTATAGTTATTTCTGGTTCATTATTATATTATAGTTATTACTGGTTCATTATTATATTATAGTTAATACTGGTTCATTATTATATAGTTGTTACTGGTTCATTATTATATTATAGTTATTACTGGTTCATTATTATATTATAGTTATTACTGGTTCATTATTATATAGTTATTACTGGTTCATTATTATATTATAGTTATTACTGGTTTATTATTATATTATAGTTATTACTGGTTCATTATTATATTATAGTTATTACTGGTTCATTATTATATTATAGTTATTACTGGTTCATTATTATATTATAGTTATTACTGGTTCATTATTATATTATAGTTATTACTGGTTCATTATTATATTATAGTTATTACTGGTTCATTATTATATTATAGTTATTACTGGTTCATTATTATATTATAGTTATTACTGGTTCATTATTATATTATAGTTATTACTGGTTCATTATTATATTATAGTTATTACTGGTTCATTATTATATTATAGTTATTACTGGTTCATTATTATATAGTTATTACTGGTTCATTATTATATTATAGTTATTACTGGTTCATTATTATATTATAGTTATTACTGGTTCATTATTATATTATAGTTATTACTGGTTCATTATTGTATTATAGTTAATACTGGTTGATTATTATATTATAGTTGTTACTGGTTCATTATTATATAGTTATTACTGGTTCATTATTATATAGTTATTACTGGTTCATTATTATATTATAGTTATTACTGGTTCATTATTATATTATAGTTAATACCTGTTCATTATTATATTATAGTTATTACTGGTTCATTATTATATTATAGTTATTACTGGTTCATTATTATATAGTTATTACTGGTTCATTATTATATTATAGTTGTTACTGGTTCATTATTATATTATAGTTATTACTGATTCATTATTATATAGTTATTACTGGTTCATTATTATATTATAGTTAATACTGGTTCATTATTATATAGTTATTACTGGTTCATTATTATATTATAGTTATTACTGGTTCATTATATTATATAGTTATTACTGGTTCATTATTATATTATAGTTATTACTGGTTCATTATTATATAGTTGTTACTGGTTCATTATTATATAGTTATTACTGGTTCATTATTATATAGTTGTTACTGGTTCATTATTATATAGTTATTACTGGTTCATTATTATATAGTTATTACTGGTTCATTATTATATTATAGTTATTACTGGTTCATTATTATATTATAGTTATTACTGGTTCATTATTATATAGTTATTACTGGTTCATTATTATATAGTTATTACTGGTTCATTATTATATTATAGTTATTACTGGTTCATTATTATATTATAGTTATTACTGGTTCATTATTATATTATAGTTATTACTGGTTCATTATTATATAGTTATTACTGGTTCATTATTATATAGTTATTACTGGTTCATTATTATATTATAGTTATTACTGGTTCATTATTATATAGTTGTTACTGGTTCATTATTATATTATAGTTATTACTGGTTCATTATTATATTATAGTTATTACTGGTTCATTATTATATTATAGTTATTACTGGTTCATTATTATATTATAGTTATTACTGGTTCATTATTATATAGTTAATACTGGTTCATTATTATATTATAGTTATTACTGGTTCATTATTATATTATAGTTGTTACTGGTTCATTATTATATAGTTATTACTGGTTCATTATTGTATTGAAGTTTCCACTGGTTCCAACAGATGGTCAGATGAGCCTCAGTCCCAGTTCGTACCTCCAGGTTCTGAAGCCCTGTAACCATGGTAACGACAACCCAGCCTCCGTCGCAGAGCATGTTCTGTCTGTCTGTCTGCTAACAGCCGTAAACCAGAACCTTGTATTTAAAATAGAGCAAATGAAATGTATCGAAATAGAACGGTTCTTTCCATAACCCTCTCGCTGTCTTCTCTACTCTGAGCTTACGACCGTCCTCTCGCTGTCTTCTCTACTGTAAGCTTACGACCGACCGTCCTCTCGCTGTCTTCTCTACTCTGAGCTTACGACCGACCGTCCTCTTGCTGTCTTCTCTACTCTGAGCTTACCACCGTCCTCTCGCTGTCTTCTCTACTCTGAGCTTACGACCGTCCTCTCGCTGTCTTCTCTACTCTGAGCTTAAGACCGTCCTCTGGCTGTCTTCTCTACTCTGAGCTTAAGACCGTCCTCTGGCTGTCTTCTCTACTCTGAGCTTACGACCGTCCTCTGGCTGTCTTCTCTACTCTGAGCTTACGACCGTCTTCTCGCTGTCTTCTCTACTCTGAGCTTACGACCGTCCTCTCGCTGTCTTCTCTACTCTGAGCTTACGACCGTCCTCTCGGCGTGTGTTTGCCTGTCTGGCTCTTCTCTGCATGCTGTGTGTGTTTCCTATGTAGTGAACTATCTCTACTTTTGACCCTGGGGCCCTCTTCTATAGGGAATAGGGGGCCCTCTTCTATAGGGAATAGGGGGCCCTCTTCTATAGGGAATAGGGGGCCTCTTCTATTGGGAATAGGGGGCCCTCTTCTATAGGGAATAGGGGGCCATTTGAGACACATGCTCAGTGTCCGTCTGTAGAAAAGTGGACATAACAGCTGGTCTGGTGTGTTTTCATTCAGGGTTAGGTGTTGGGGTTGGGGTTAGGGGTTGGGGTTAGGGTTCCTCTTTCTACATAACAGCTGGGTCAGGGGTTGGGGTCAGGGGTTGGGTTTAGGGGTTGGGGTTAGGGTGTTAGGGTTAGGGGTTAGGGTTAGGGGTTAGGGTTAGGGGTTAGGGTTCCTCTTTCTACATAACAGCTGGTCTGGTGTGTTTTCATTGCTTTGAACTGGACTTCTGTGTGTCTGTGTCTGTTGGTTCCTGAGTTCAGCCCTGGAGATTCCTCTGGTACGTGTGTGTGTGTGTGTGTGTGTGTGTGTGTGTGTGTGTGTGTGTGTGTGTGTGTGTGTGTGTGTGTGTGTGTGTGTGTGTGTGTGTGTGTGTGTGTGTGTGTGTGTGTGTGTGTGTGTGTGTGTGTGTGTGTGTGTGTGTGTGCGTGCGTGCCTAGCCTGTTTCTATGTCAGTGTAGTTATGGACAGCTGTACACAGTGTTGTCTCCTGTGGTACTGGTCTCAACACACAGTACTGGTCTCAACACACACACACTGTACTGGTCTCAACACACACACACACTGTACTGGTCTCAACACACACACACACACGGTACTGGTCTCAACACACACACACTATACTGGTCTCAACACACACAATGTACTGGTCTCAAGTAGTATATATATATATATATATATAGTGGACTATATAGAGACTAGGGGGTAGACCCTATAGGTCCTGGTTAACAGTAGTGTACTATATAGAGACTAGGGGTCCTGGTTAACAGCAGTGTACTATATAGAGACTAGGGGTCCTGGTTAACAGTAGTGTACTATATAGAGACTAGGGGTCCTGGTTAACAGTAGTGTACTATATAGAGACTAGGTGGTAGACCCAATAGGTCCTGGTTAACAGTAGTGTAATATATAGAGACTAGGGGTTAGACCCAATAGGTCCTGGTTAACAGTAGTGTAATATATAGAGACTAGGGGTCCTGGTTAACAGTAGTGTAATATATAGAGACTAGGGGGTAGACCCTATAGGTCCTGGTTAACAGTAGTGCACTATATAGAGACTAGGGGGTAGACCCTATAGGTCCTGGTTAACAGTAGTGCACTATATAGAGACTAGGGGTCCTGGTTAACAGTAGTGCACTATATAGGTCATAGAGTGCCATTTGGCACACAGGAAGGAGTATGTAGTATTGTTGTATGTTTTTTCTGTTCTCTGAAAGATAAACGAGGCCTCTTGGTGGGCCTCCTGTCAAGGGTTTTCCTCCCTCATTATGGAGACAATTAAAACATTAAGCCTTGGCCCTGTTACTTCATATGGCCTTTAATGGGGATCCCTGCCAGCTGTGTACAGGCATACATGAATAATAATACTATCTCTATCTCCCTCTCCATCTATTTCTATATCTATTGCTCTCTATCTCGCACTCCCTCTCTCTCTCTGGCTCTCTATCTCAGACTCCCTCTCTCTCTCTCTCTCCTTCTATCTCTATCGCTCTCTCTCGCACTCCCTCTCTCTCTCCATCTATCTCTCTCTGTCTCGCACTCTCTCTCCATCTATCTCTCTCCCTCTTCCTCTCCCTCTATCTCTCTATCTCTCTCCCTCTCTCCATCTTTCTCTCTTCCTCTCTCTCTCCATCTTGCTCTCATTCTCTCTCTCTCCATCTATCTCTCTCCCCCGATCTCTCTCTCCCACTACCTCTATATCTATTGCTCTCTATCTCGCACTCCCTCTCTCTCCCTCACACTCCCTCTCTCTCTCCATCTCCATCTATCTCTATCTCTATCGCTCTCTCTCACACTCCCTCTCTCTCTCCATCTATCTCTCTCTGTCTCGCACTCTCTCTCATCTATCTCTCCATCTATCTCTCTCCCTCTATCTCTCTCCCTCTTCCTCTCCCTCTTTCTCTCTTCCTCTATCTCTCTCCATCGTGCTCTATCTCGCACTCCCTCTCTCTCTCTCCAATTCTCTCTCTCTGTCATTTCTATCTTTCCATCTCTCTCTCTCCCTCTATCTCTCTCCCTCTATCACTCTCTCTACCACTCTCCATCGTTATATATATATATATATATATATATATATATATATATATATTGCTGTTGTTCTGGTCTGACTTATCTGAAATTATATTGGATATGGGATGGAGGAAGGGAGAGAGAGAGGGGAAGAGAGAGCCAGGGTGGAAGGGAGAGAGAGAGGGGAAGAGAGAGCCAGGGTGGAAGGGAGAGAGAGAGGCGAAGAGAGAGCCAGGGTGGAAGGGAGAGCCAGGGTGGAAGGGAGAGAGAGAGGGGAAGAGAGAGCCAGGGTGGAAGGGAGAGAGAGAGGGGAAGAGAGAGCCAGGGTGGAAGGGAGAGAGAGAGGGGAAGAGAGAGCCAGGGTGGAAGGGAGAGAGAGAGGTGAAGAGAGAGCCAGGGTGGAAGGGAGAGAGAGAGGGGAAGAGAGAGCGAGGGTGGAAGGGAGAGAGAGAGGCGAAGAGAGAGCCAGGATGGAAGAGAGAGCCAGGGTGGAAGGGAGAGAGAGAGGGGAAGAGAGAGCCAAGGTGGAAGGGAGAGAGAGAGGGGAAGAGAGAGCCAGGATGGAAGGGAGAGAGAGAGGCGAAGAGAGAGCCAGGATGGAAGGGAGAGAGAGAGGGGAAGAGAGAGCCAGGGTGGAAGGGAGAGAGAGAGGCGAAGAGAGAGCGAGGGTGGAAGGGAGAGCCAGGGTGGAAGGGAGAGCCAGGGTGGAAGGGATGGAGAGAGGGGAAGAGAGAGCCAGGGTGGAAGGGAGAGAGAGCCAGGGTGGAAGGGAGAGAGAGAGGCGAAGAGAGAGCCAGGGTGGAAGGGATGGAGAGAGAGGCGAAGAGAGAGCCAGGGTGGAAGGGATGGAGAGAGAGGCGAAGAGAGAGCCAGGGTGGAAGGGAGAGAGAGAGGCGAAGAGAGAGCCAGGGTGGAAGGGAGAGAGAGAGGGGAAGAGAGAGCGAGGGTGGAAGGGAGAGAGAGAGCCAGGGTGGAAGGGAGAGAGAGAGGGGAAGAGAGAGCCAGGGTGGAAGAGAGAGCCAGGGTGGAAGGGAGAGAGAGAGGGGAAGAGAGAGCCAGGGTGGAAGGGAGAGAGAGAGGGGAAGAGAGAGCGAGGGTGGAAGGGAGAGAGAGAGGCGAAGAGAGAGCCAGGATGGAAGAGAGAGCCAGGGTGGAAGGGAGAGAGAGAGGGGAAGAGAGAGCCAAGGTGGAAGGGAGAGAGAGAGGGGAAGAGAGAGCCAGGATGGAAGGGAGAGAGAGAGGCGAAGAGAGAGCCAGGATGGAAGGGAGAGAGAGAGGGGAAGAGAGAGCCAGGGTGGAAGGGAGAGAGAGAGGCGAAGAGAGAGCGAGGGTGGAAGGGAGAGCCAGGGTGGAAGGGAGAGCCAGGGTGGAAGGGATGGAGAGAGGGGAAGAGAGAGCCAGGGTGGAAGGGAGAGAGAGCCAGGGTGGAAGGGAGAGAGAGAGGCGAAGAGAGAGCCAGGGTGGAAGGGATGGAGAGAGAGGCGAAGAGAGAGCCAGGGTGGAAGGGATGGAGAGAGAGGCGAAGAGAGAGCCAGGGTGGAAGGGAGAGAGAGAGGCGAAGAGAGAGCCAGGGTGGAAGGGAGAGAGAGAGGGGAAGAGAGAGCGAGGGTGGAAGGGAGAGAGAGAGCCAGGGTGGAAGGGAGAGAGAGAGGGGAAGAGAGAGCCAGGGTGGAAGGGAGAGCCAGGGTGGAAGGGAGAGAGAGAGGGGAAGAGAGAGCCAGGGTGGAAGGGAGAGAGAGAGGGGAAGAGAGAGCCAGGGTGGAAGGGAGAGAGAGAGGGGAAGAGAGAGCCAGGGTGGAAGGGAGAGAGAGAGGGGAAGAGAGAGCGAGGGTGGAAGGGAGAGAGAGAGGGGAAGAGAGAGCGAGGGTGGAAGGGAGAGAGAGAGGCGAAGAGAGAGCCAGGATGGAAGAGAGAGCCAGGGTGGAAGGGAGAGAGAGAGGGGAAGAGAGAGCCAAGGTGGAAGGGAGAGAGAGAGGGGAAGAGAGAGCCAGGATGGAAGGGAGAGAGAGAGGCGAAGAGAGAGCCAGGATGGAAGGGAGAGAGAGAGGGGAAGAGAGAGCCAGGGTGGAAGGGAGAGAGAGAGGCGAAGAGAGAGCGAGGGTGGAAGGGAGAGCCAGGGTGGAAGGGAGAGCCAGGGTGGAAGGGATGGAGAGAGGGGAAGAGAGAGCCAGGGTGGAAGGGAGAGAGAGCCAGGGTGGAAGGGAGAGAGAGAGGCGAAGAGAGAGCCAGGGTGGAAGGGAGAGAGAGAGGGGAAGAGAGAGCCAGGGTGGAAGGGAGAGAGAGAGGCGAAGAGAGAGCCAGGGTGGAAGGGAGAGAGAGAGGCGAAGAGAGAGCCAGGGTGGAAGGGAGAGAGAGAGGGGAAGAGAGAGCCAGGGTGGAAGGGAGAGAGAGAGGCGAAGAGAGAGCCAGGGTGGAAGGGAGAGAGAGAGGGGAAGAGAGAGCCAGGGTGGAAGGGAGAGAGAGAGGGGAAGAGAGAGCCAGGGTGGAAGGGAGAGAGAGAGGGGAAGAGAGAGCCAGGGTGGAAGGAAGAGAGAGAGGAAGAAAGGGAGGGAGAGTTCAAGGGTGGGAGGAAGAGAGAGAAGAAGGGAGGAAGAGAGTGAGTGTGGGAGAGAGAGGAAGAGAGTGAGTGTGGGAGAGGGAGGAAGAGAGTGAGAGAAGGGAGAGGAAGAGAATGAGTCAGTGGCCTGGTGTGATCCATCACAGGGTGAAGTGCCACAGCGTTGCCCGACCGCTCTTCACCTCATACTTAACCATCCCTCTCACATCATGTCCTACAGCAAGAAGAAACGAAGGACACAGTGCATTCTGGGACGGAAATGTCACAGAGAGAGAGGGAAGCCAGAGACACACAGAAAGAGAAGGAGGGAGAGAGAGAGCGAAAGAGGGGGGAAGAAGAGAGAGAGCGTGCGTGATGTGCCGGCTGACTGGCTGGTGAAGGCCCCTGGGGGTGTGGAGGTCCTGGGGCAGGGTGACTGTCCTCTACCCCCCTGCCCTCCTCTCTCTGCCTGGGACACAGCCTCACAGGCCAGGCAAGCCCCAGGCTCTGCTGTGTCACTGTAGGCCGGCCCCCTCTGCTTTCATCTCTGCCTCCTCTCCTCTGCCCCCCCCCCCCCCCCAGCGCCAACATGGCTAATTATCCCCTCATCCCTCACTCCTCCCGGCCCCAACATTCATCTTCATTTCTCCCTCTGCTGTCTGCCTCTTAAATAACACTGCTCCTCCCTCCATCCCTGTGAGTGGTAACCACTCGGCCCCTCCCTCCTTACATCCCTCCCTCCCTCCATCCCTGTGAGTGGTAACCACTCGGCCCCTCTCTCCTTCCATCCCTCCTTCCCTCCCTCCTTACATCCCTCCCTCCATCCCTGTGAGTGGTAACCACTCGGCCCCTCTCTCCTTCCCTCCCTCCTTCCATCCCTCCTTCCCTCTCTCCTTCCCTCTCTCCTTCCATCTCTCCTTCCCTCCCTCCTTACATCCCTTCCTCCATCCCTGTGAGTGGTAACCACTCGGCCCCTGTCTCCTTCCATCCCTCCTTCCCTCTCTCCTTCCACCTCTCCTTCCCTCCCTCCTTACATCCCTCCCTCCTTACATCCCTCCCTCCATCCCTGTGAGTGGTAACCACTCGGCCCCTGTCTCCTTCCCTCTCTCCTTACATCCCTCCTTACATCCCTCCCTCCATCCCTGTGAGTGGTAACCACTCAGCCCCTGTCTCCTTCCCTCTCTCCTTACATCCCTCCTTACATCCCTCCCTCCATCCCTGTGAGTGGTAACCACTCGGCCCCTGTCCCTCACAGCCCACTCCCTTGGCCCCTCTCTCCTTCCATCCATCCTTCCCTCCCTCCTTAAATCCCTCCTTCCCTCACTCCTTACATCCCTCCTTCCCTCCCTCCTTACATCCCTCCCTCCTTTATCCCTCCTTCCCTCCCTCCTTACATCCCTCCTTCCCTCCCTCCTTCCCTCCCTCCTTCCCTCCCTCTTTCCCTCTCTCCTTCCCTCCCTCCTTCCCTCCCTCCTTCCCTCTCTCCTTCCCTCCCTCCTTCACTCTCTCCTTCCCTCCTTCAGTCCACAGACAGTCCCCAGTCAGTACCATGACCCATCCATAGTTACAGGACAGAGACAGTCCCCAGTCAGTACCATGACCCGTCCAGAGTTACAGAACAGAGACAGTCCCCAGTCAGTACCATGACCCGTCCAGAGTTACAGAACAGACAGTCCCCAGTCAGTACCATGACCCATCCAGAGTTACAGGACAGAGACAGTCCCCAGTCAGTACCATGACCCATCCAGAGTTCCAGGACAGAGACGGTCCCCAGTCAGTACCATGACCCATCCAGAGTTACAGGACAGAGACGGTCCCCAGTCAGTACCATGACCCATCCAGAGTTACAGGACAGAGACGGTCCCCAGTCAGTACCATGACCCATCCAGAGTTACAGGACAGTCCCCAGTCAGTACCATGACCCGTCCAGAGTTAGTGTCTGTGTGTGTCAGAGCATCGTAACTCAGTCTGTTGAGTCTAATCAGGACCAGTTGGTGTATCTGCTGTGCTTTAGGGAGATACAGAGATGTTAATGAGGGGAGGGGAGTGAACAGATCGATCATTTTGATAGATTGACTGCTTTTAATCAGGCAGCAAGCAAGGGAACAGTAGTCTTGGTAACATGTTGAATTAAGATAAGGGAACAGTAGTCTTGGTAACATGTTGAATTAAGATAAGGGAACAGTAGTCTTGGTAACATGTTGAATTAAGATAAGAGAACAGTAGTCTTGGTAACATGTTGAATTAAGATAAGGGAACAGTAGTCTTGGTAACATGTTGAATTAAGATAAGGGAACAGTAGTCTTGGTAACATGTTGAATTAAGATAAGGGAACAGTAGTCTTGGTAACATGTTGAATTAAGATAAGGGAACAGTAGTTGTGGTAACATGTTGAATTAAGATAAGGGAATGGTTGTCTTGGTAACATGTTGAATTAAGATAAGGGAACAGTAGTCTTGGTAACATGTTGAATTAAGATAAGGGAACGGTTGTCTTGGTAACATGTTGAATTAAGATAAGGGAACAGTAGTTGTGGTAACATGTTGAATTAAGATAAGGGAACAGTAGTCTTGGTAACATGTTGAATTAAGATAAGGGAACAGTAGTTGTGGTAACATGTTGAATTAAGATAAGGGAACGGTTGTCTTGGTAACATGTTGAATTAAGATAAGGGAACAGTAGTCTTGGTAACATGTTGAATTAAGATAAGGGAACAGTAGTCTTGGTAACATGTTGAATTAAGACAAGGGAACAGTAGTCTTGGTAACATGTTGAATTAAGAAAAGGGAACGGTTGTCTTGGTAACATGTTGAATTAAGATAAGGGAACAGTAGTCGTGGTAACATGTTGAATTAAAATAAGGGAACAGTAGTCTTGGTAACATGTTGAATTAAGATAAGGGAACAGTAGTCTTGGTAACATGTTGAATTAAGATAAGGGAACAGTAGTCGTGGTAAAATGTTGAATTAAGATAAGGGAACAGTAGTCTTGGTAACATGTTGAATTAAGATAAGGGAACAGTTGTCTTGGTAACATGTTGAATTAAGGCTTGTAAAATCTTACTTTAATCTACTGAGGTTGGAGGTGAGCTCTCTCCTTGCAATGTTGAATCAGACACACACACACACACACCCTGGTGTAGTGTGATCCTGGTCCCCTGCTGTGTGAGGGGAAGCCCAGCCAGGCTCTAAAGGAGTAACTGGGTCGTTCTGAGGAGGGGGGGGGGGGGGATTACCTCCAGATGTCTTTAGTGATACCCGACCTCACAATGATCATGGATGGATGGTCTACTTCTGAATTAGAGCTTGAAATGGAGGGGAAAGGGCAGTCTGAAAGGTTACTGAACCTCGCTGTGGGAAATGAAAACCACAGAACATCTCTTCTACATGCAAGAGGTTCTGGGAGCTCAAACCCGCTGTGGGAAATGAAAACCACAGAACATCTCTTCTACCTGCAGGAGGTTCTGGGAGCTCAAACCCGCTGTGGGAAATGAAAACCACAGAACATCTCTTCTACCTGCAAGAGGTTCTGGGAGCTCAAACCCGCTGTGGGAAATGAAAACCACAGAACATCTCTTCTACATGCAAGAGGTTCTGGGAGCTCAAACCCGCTGTGGGAAATGAAAACCACAGAACATCTCTTCTACATGCAAGAGGTTCTGGGAGCTCAAACCCGCTGTGGGAAATGAAAACCACAGAACATCTCTTCTACATGCAAGAGGTTCTGGGAGCTCAAACCCGCTGTGGGAAATGAAAACCACAGAACATCTCTTCTACATGCAGGAGGTTCTGGGAGCTCAAACCCGCTGTGGGAAATGAAAACCACAGAACATCTCTTCTACCTGCAGGAGGTTCTGGGAGCTCAAACCCGCTGTGGGAAATGAAAACCACAGAACATCTCTTCTACATGCAGGAGGTTCTGGGAGCTCAAACCCGCTGTGGGAAATGAAAACCACAGAACATCTCTTCTACCTGCAGGAGGTTCTGGGAGCTCAAACCCGCTGTGGGAAATGAAAACCACAGAACATCTCTTCTACCTGCAGGAGGTTCTGGGAGCTCAAACCCGCTGTGGGAAATGAAAACCACAGAACATCTCTTCTACCTGCAGGAGGTTCTGGGAGCTCAAACCCGCTGTGGGAAATGAAAACCACAGAACATCTCTTCTACCTGCAGGAGGTTCTGGGAGCTCAAACCCGCTGTGGGAAATGAAAACCACAGAACATCTCTTCTACCTGCAGGAGGTTCTGGGAGCTCAAACCCGCTGTGGGAAATGAAAACCACAGAACATCTCTTCTACCTGCAAGAGGTTCTGGGAGCTCAAACCCGCTGTGGGAAATGAAAACCACAGAACATCTCTTCTACATGCAAGAGGTTCTGGGAGCTCAAACCCGCTGTGGGAAATGAAAACCACAGAACATCTCTTCTACATGCAAGAGGTTCTGGGAGCTCAAACCCGCTGTGGGAAATGAAAACCACAGAACATCTCTTCTACCTGCAGGAGGTTCTGGGAGCTCAAACCCGCTGTGGGAAATGAAAACCACAGAACATCTCTTCTACCTGCAAGAGGTTCTGGGAGCTCAAACCCGCTGTGGGAAATGAAAACCACAGAACATCTCTTCTACATGCAAGAGGTTCTGGGAGCTCAAACCCGCTGTGGGAAATGAAAACCACAGAACATCTCTTCTACATGCAAGAGGTTCTGGGAGCTCAAACCCGCTGTGGGAAATGAAAACCACAGAACATCTCTTCTACCTGCAGGAGGTTCTGGGAGCTCAAACCCGCTGTGGGACATGAAAACCACAGAACATCTCTTCTACATGCAGGAGGTTCTGGGAGCTCAAACCCGCTGTGGGAAATGAAAACCACAGAACATCTCTTCTACCTGCAAGAGGTTCTGGGAGCTCAAACCCGCTGTGGGAAATGAAAACCACAGAACATCTCTTCTACCTGCAGGAGGTTCTGGGAGCTCAAACCTCGCTGTGGGAAATGAAAACCACAGAACATCTCTTCTACCTGCAGGAGGTTCTGGGAGCTCAAACCCGCTGTGGGAAATGAAAACCACAGAACATCTCTTCTACATGCAGGAGGTTCTGGGAGCTCAAACCCGCTGTGGGAAATGAAAACCACAGAACATCTCTTCTACCTGCAGGAGGTTCTGGGAGCTCAAACCCGCTGTGGGAAATGAAAACCACAGAACATCTCTTCTACCTGCAGGAGGTTCTGGGAGCTCAAACCCGCTGTGGGAAATGAAAACCACAGAACATCTCTTCTACCTGCAGGAGGTTCTGGGAGCTCAAACCCGCTGTGGGAAATGAAAACCACAGAACATCTCTTCTACCTGCAGGAGGTTCTGGGAGCTCAAACCAAAAGCCAAAACGTCGGCAGAAACACTCGTCCGTCTCCTTTCAGAATAGGTTGTAAGTAGCAGATTGTTCCAGAAGACTCTTCTTGTTCCTGATGAGGAGAAGACCCGGTCTGAGATCTGAACTTTGACCTGTTAAACACTTCATTATACCTTTTCTTCCAGTAGACTCTTTATTCCCCGTGCTTAGTGCTCTTTATTCCCCGTGCTTAGAGCTCTTTATTCCCCGTGCTTAGAGCTCTTTATTCCCCATGCTTAGAGCTCTTTATTCCCCGTGCTTAGAGCTCTTTATTCCCCATGCTTAGAGCTCTTTATTCCCCGTGCTTAGAGCTCTTTATTCTCCGAGCTTAGAGCTCTTTATTCCCCGTGCTTAGAGCTCTTTATTCCCCATGCTCAGAGCTCTTTATTCCCCGTGCTTAGAGCTCTTTATTCCCCGTGCTTAGAGCTCTTTATTCCCCATGCTCAGAGCTCTTTATTCCCCGTGCTTAGAGCTCTTTATTCCCCGTGCTTAGAGCTCTTTATTCCCTGTGCTTAGAGCTCTTTATTCCCCGAGCTTAGAGCTCTTTATTCCCCGTGCTCAGAGCTCTTTATTCCCCGTGCTTAGAGCTCTTTATTCCCCATGCTTAGAGCTCTTTATTCCCCGTGCTTAGAGCTCTTTATTCTCCGAGCTTAGAGCTCTTTATTCCCCGTGCTTAGAGCTCTTTATTCTCCGAGCTTAGAGCTCTTTATTCCCCATGCTTAGAGCTCTTTATTCCCCATGCTTAGAGCTCTTTAGTCCCCGAGCTTAGAGCTCTTTATTCTCCGAGCTTAGAGCTCTTTATTCCCCGTGCTTAGAGCTCTTTATTCTCCGAGCTTAGAGCTCTTTATTCCCCATGCTTAGAGCTATTTATTCCCTGTGCTTAGAGCTCTTTATTCCCCGTGCTTAGAGCTCTTTATTCCCCGTGCTTAGAGCTCTTTATTCCCCGTGCTTAGAGCTCTTTATTCCCCGTGCTTAGAGCTCTTTATTCTCCGAGCTTAGAGCTCTTTATTCCCCATGCTTAGAGCTCTTTCTCCTCCTGAGGAGGATTCCTCCTCTCCTCAGTGTATCAGATGGTAGAGGTTATAACAGGTGGTTATAACAGTTATACTGTAATAGGTGGAGGGGTTAGTGGGATCCCTCCTCTCCTCAGTCTATCAGATGGTAGAGGTTATAACAGGTGGTTATAACAGTTATACTGTAATAGGTGGAAGGGTTAGTGGGATCCCTCCTCTCCTCATTGTATCAGATGGTAGAGGTTATAACAGGTGGTTATAACAGTTATACTGTAATAGGTGGAGGGGTTAGTGGGATCCCTCCTCTCCTCAGTCTATCAGATGGTAGAGGTTATAACAGGTGGTTATAACAGTTATACTGTAATAGGTGGAGGGGTTAGTGGGATCCCTCCTCTCCTCAGTCTATCAGATGGTAGAGGTTATAACAGGTGGTTATAACAGTTATACTGTAATAGGTGGGGGGGTTAGTGGGATCCCTCCTCTCCTCAGTCTATCAGATGGTAGAGGTTATAACAGGTGGTTATAACAGTTATACTTTAATAGGTGGGGGGGGTTAGTGGGATCCCTCCTCTCCTCAATCAGATGGTAGAGGTTATAACAGGTGGTTATAACAGTTATACTGTAATAGGTGGAGGGGTTAGTGGGATCCCTCCTCTCCTCAGTGTATCAGATGGTAGAGGTTATAACAGGTGGTTATAACAGTTATACTGTAATAGGTGGAGGGGTTAGTGGGATCCCTCCTCTCCTCAGTCTATCAGATGGTAGAGGTTATAACAGGTGGTTATAACAGTTATACTGTAATAGGTGGAAGGGTTAGTGGGATCCCTCCTCTCCTCAGTCTATCAGATGGTAGAGGTTATAACAGGTGGTTATAACAGTTATACTGTAATAGGTGGAGGGGTTAGTGGGATCCCTCCTCTCCTCAGTCTATCAGATGGTAGAGGTTATAACAGGTGGTTATAACAGTTATACTGTAATAGGTGGAGGGGTTAGTGGGATCCCTCCTCTCCTCAGTCTATCAGATGGTAGAGGTTATAACAGGTGGTTATAACAGTTATACTGTAATAAACTTAATCTGAGACCGTTAGGATGATTCAGACTGCCTCAATCATTTTCCCTCCTCTCTCTCTCTTCCTCTCTGTCTCTCTCTCTACATCTCTCTTTCATCCTCTCTGTCTCTCTCTCTGTCTCTGTCTCTCTCTCTCTCTCTCTCTCTTCCTCTCTCTCTACCTTTGTCTCTCTACCTTTCTCTCTCTACATCTCTCTTTCATCCTCTCTGTCTCTCTCTCTACCTCTCTTTCTCTACCTCTCTCTCTCTCTACCTCTCTCTCTCTCTACCTCTCCCTCCCTCTCTCCCTCCATCCCTCCCACACCCCTCCCTCCCTCCGTCCCCCCTCACCCCTCCATCCCTCCCTTACCCCTCCCTCCCTCCTTCCCCCCTCACCCCTCCATCCCTCCCTCACCCCTCCGTCCCTCCTTCCCCCCTCACCACTCCATCCCTCCCTCACCCCTCCCTCCCTCCTTCCCCCCTCACCCCTCCCTCCCTCCTTCCCCCCTCACCCCTCCATCCCTCCTTCAGATAAGTTAGAAGATGTATTATAGCAGAAAGGGGAGTTGAAACCAAAGTCAGAGTAAAGTAGGGGTGTGTGTGTGTGTGTGTGTGTGTGTGTGTGTGTGTGTGTGTGTGTGTGTGTACATATTTTACTATACCTGTCAGTAACAGAATTCCTCACTAGAATAGTAAAACCAACTCAAATTCAGAGATGTGAGGACATTTTGCCAGTCTTCACTTGTAAAAAATACTATTTTAGGCTTAGGGGTTTAGGAGAAATAGGATTTTGAACGGGAATCATTTGTTGGTCCCCAGAAAGTCCTCACAAGTATAGTAAGAAATAAGTGTGTGTGTGTGTTTCCTCTCCTCTTCTCCTCCTCCCCTCCTCTTCTCCTCTCCTCCTCCTCCTCTCCTCCTCCTCTCCTCCTCCCCTCCTCCTCCTCCCCTCCTCCTCTCTCCTCCTTACTCCATCCTCCCAGACATAAGCAGATAAAGTAGGTGATATTCAATCACTTTACTGAGCCCAATCTCTGACAGAGACAAGAGAGTGTGTGTGTGTGTGTGTGTGTGTGTGTGTTTGAGGTGTGTGTTTGAGGTGTGTGTGTTTGAGGTGTGTGTGTGTGTGTGTGTGTGTGTGTTGAGGTGTGTGTGTGTGTTTGAGGTGTGTGTGTGTGTGTGTGTGTGTGTGTGTTTGAGGTGTGTGTGTGTGTTTGAGGTGTGTGTGTGTGTTTGAGGTGTGTGTGTGTGTGTGTGTTGAGGTGTGTGTTGTGTGTGTGTGTGTGTGTTTGAGGTGTGTGTTTGTGTGTGTGTTTGAGGTGTGTGTTTGTGTGTGTGTGTGTGTTTGAGGTGTGTGTTTGAGGTGTGTGTGTGTGTTTGAGGTGTGTGTGTGTGTGTGTGTGTGTGTGTGTGTGTGTTTGAGATGTGTGTGTGTGTGTGTGTGTGTGTGTGTGTGTGTGTGTTGTACACACACGTATAACACACACACGCACACACACACACACACACACACACACACACACACCACACACACACACACACACACACACACACACACACACCTCAAACACACACACACACCTCAAACACACACACATGTCTAACACACACACACACACACACACACACATACATCTCAAACACACACACACACACCTCAAACACACACACACACACACCTCAAACACACACACACACACATCTCAAACACACACACACACACATCTCAAACACACACACACACACACACCTCAAACACACACACAGGATCATGTATCAGAATATAACCTGCTGTTAAAATGCTGTTTAGGTACCAACACAGACAGTGGTGCAGATCTGTTAAACTGCTGTTCGCTCATTTCCTCTAAAACAGGCTGTGTCACCTGTGTTACACACACACACACACACACACCAAGCGTTCCTACCTGCCTTTAGGCTGGGACCGTAGTCCTCTATAACGACAAGCCACATCTGAAGGAGTTGTTAACTCCACAGCAGGAAGTCCCAGAGAGGGTCATTTTCCTCAGGACCACAACAACAACAACAAGGGCTTGTTTCATGTGTACCCCTGGCACACTGAATCACAGTCACCACCAATCGAAAGAAGTGCACTATGTAGGGAATAGGGTCTAAAGAAGTGCACTATGTAGGGAATAGGGTCTAAAGAAGTGCACTATATAGGGAATAGGGTCTAAAGTAGTGCACTATGTAGGGAATAGGGTCTAAAGTAGTGCACTATGTAGGGAATAGGGTGGCATTTGGGACGCATTGAAAAGAGTGAAAAGGAGCCTGGGGCCCCAAAAGGCCTGAGCAGAGTGGATCAGAGCAAATCTCCCACCCAGCCAACCCCAGCATCCTCACCTCGGGGATCCCTAGCATCCTCACCTCGGGGATCCCCAGCATCCTCACCTCGGGGATCCCCAGCATCCTCACCTCGGGGATCCCCGGCATCCTCACCTCGGGGATCCCCGGCATCCTCACCTCGGGGATCCCCGGCATCCTCACCTCGGGGATCCCCGGCATCCTCACCTCGGGGATCCCCGGCATCCTCACCTCGGGGATCCCTAGCATCCTCACCTCGGGGATCCCCGGCATCCTCACCTCGGGGATCCCCAGCATCCTCACCTCGGGGATCCCCAGCATCAAACAGAACCCGCCTGGAGTCTAACGCTGGACCTGCCTGTTCCTCTCAGCGTAGGGGAGCTACCCTGGCTCATCCCAGATCCCCAATAAGACTCCACAGAGCAAAAAAGGGGATTTAGGTTTGGGATTTAGGAATTTCAGGATGTAAAGACGGGTACACTTGATTTACCCCCCCCCAGAAGAAAAAAGGATATTGGCATCGTGGATTCCAATAGAGTTTGGTATTATAGGACTTTGGTTGAAAAAGACACAAATCCTGTTTGTTGTGCTGTGAACAAACCGCTCAGTGACGGGATGACCAGAGGATTTGAACCTGAACAGAAGGTGGACATTACAGTGACAGTGTAAGACGAGAGAGAGAGAACACAACTGGAGAAGAAACGCACCATATTCCATCTACACAGACAAGACACCTCTCTCTCTAAGCCAAGCCAATCAGAAACCAGTCAGCATGGCAACCTGTCACCATAGCAACAGGGACACTTCAGGACAGCAGCGTGCCTTGGGGGGGCAGCGATGGCAGATCAGTGGGAATGATTACTGACAAACACACCAGGAGACTGATACACAGGGCCTGCATCCTTAAATGGCACCCTGTTCCCTATATAGTGCACTACTTTGGACCAGAGCCCTATGGCACCCTATTCCCTATATAGTGCACTACTTTGGACCAGAGCCCTATGGCACCCTATTCCCTATATAGTGCACTACTTTGGACCAGAGCCCTATGGCACCCTATTCCCTATATATAGTGCACTACTTTGGACCAGAGCCCTAAAGAACCCTATTCCCTATATAGTGCACTACTTTGGACCAGAGCCCTATGGCACCCTATTCCCTATATAGTGCACTACTTTAGACCAGAGCCCTATAGAACCCTATTCCCTATATAGTGCACTACTTTGGACCAGAGCCCTATAGAACCCTATTCTTTATATAGTACACTACTTTGGACCAGAGCCCTATAGAACCCTATTCCCTATATAGTACACTACTTTGGACCAGAGCCCTATAGAACCCTATTCCCTACATCGTGCACTACTTTAGACCAGAGCTCTATAGAACCCTATTCCCTATATAGTGCACTACTTTGGACCAGAGCCCTATAGAACCCTATTCCCTATATAGTACACTACTTTGGACCAGAGCCCTATAGAACCCTATTCCCTATATAGTGCACTACTTTGGACCAGAGCCCTATAGAACCCTATTCCCTATATAGTGCACTACTTTGGACCAGAGCCCTATAGAACCCTATTCCCTATATAGTGCTACTTTGGACCAGAGCCCTATAGAACCCTATTCCCTATATAGTGCACTACTTTGGACCAGAGCCCTATAGAACCCTATTCCCTATATAGTGCACTACTTTGGACCAGAGCCCTATAGAACCCTATTCCCTATATAGTGCACTACTTTGGACCAGAGCCCTATAGAACCCTATTCCCTATATAGTGCACTACTTTGGACCAGAGCCCTATAGAACCCTATTCCCTATATAGTGCACTACTTTGGACCAGAGCCCTATAGAACCCTATTCCCTATATAGTGCACTACTTTGGACCAGAGCCCTATAGAACCCTATTCCCTACATCGTGCACTACTTTAGACCAGAGCTCTATAGAACCCTATTCCCTACATAGTGCACTACTTTGGACCAGAGCCCTATAGAACCCTATTCCCTATATAGTACACTACTTTGGACCAGAGCCCTATAGAACCCTATTCCCTATATAGTGCACTACTTTGGACCAGAGCCCTATAGAACCCTTTGGACCAGAGCCCTATAGAACCCTATTCCCTATATAGTGCACTACTTTGGACCAGAGCCCTATAGAACCCTATTCCCTATATAGTGCACTACTTTGGACCAGAGCCCTATAGAACCCTATTCCCTATATAGTACACTACTTTGGACCAGAGCCCTATAGAACCCTATTCCCTATATAGTACACTACTTTGGACCAGAGCCCTATATAGTGCACTACTTTGGACCAGAGCCCTATAGAACCCTATTCCCTATATAGTACACTACTTTGGACCAGAGCCCTATATAGTGCACTACTTTGGACCAGAGCCCCTAGTATGAAGGGAGTAGGCTGCCATTTGTAATGCAGCCTTACTGTAATGAGCACCTTCACCCTCAACACCTTCACAGAGACACCTTCACCCTCAACACCTTCACAGAGACACCTTCACCCTCAACACCTTCACACATACTTCTTCACCCTCAACACCTTCACAGAGACACCTTCACCCTCAACACCTTCACACATACTTCTTCACCCTCAACACCTTCACAGAGACACCTTCACCCTCAACACCTTCACACATACTTCTTCACCCTCAACACCTTCACAAAGACAGCTTCACCCTCAACATCTTCACACATACATCTTCACCCTCAACACCTTCACAGAGACATCTTCACCCTCAACACCTTCACAAAGACAGCTTCACCCTCAACACCTTCACAAAGACATCTTCACCCTCAACACCTTCACAGAGACATCTTCACCCTCAACACCTTCACAGAGACATCTTCACCCTCATCACCTTCACAGAGACATCTTCACCCTCAACACCTTCACAGAGACATCTTCACCCTCAACACCTTCACAGAGACATCTTCACCCTCCACACCTTCACAAAGCTTCACCCCCAGCACCTTCACAAAGACATCTTCACCCTCAACACCTTCACAAAGACATCTTCACCCCCAGCACCTTCACAGAGACATCTTCACCCCCAACACCTTCACAGAGACATCTTCACCCCCAACACCTTCACAAAGACATCTTCACCCTCAACACCTTCACAAAGACATCTTCACCCTCAACACCTTCACAGAGACATCTTCACCCCCAACACCTTCACAGAGACATCTTCACCCCCAGCACATCAGATCATGTCAGATATGAGGGTATAATCAAGGCGTCTGGTGCCGTATAACAGGATAGAGCCGTAAAACAGTCAGATGGTTCATCTCTAGTTCCTGTTCCTGTCCGTAGGAAACGACTTCCTGCCCAGTTCATCAACACCACCTCATCTCATAGATGAGTCTCTACACATCATCCACGGATGGTGTAAATCTGCCACTGATTTAATGAACATCATGATAATTATCTTAGTGCCTCCCCTCAGACACAGAGAGCACTAGAACCACTCCTATAAGATAGACAGAGAACACTAGAACCACTCCTATAAGATAGACAGAGTGATCTAGAACCACTCCTATAAGATAGACAGAGTGATCTAGAACCACTCCTATAAGATAGGCAGAGTGATCTAGAACCACTCCAATAAGATAGACAGAGAGGGGTCTAGAACCACTCCTATTAGATAGACCAGACAGAGTGATATCTAGCCCCTCCTATAAGATTAACCAGACAGAGTGATATCTAGCCCCTCATATAAGATAGACCAGACAGAGTGATATCTAGCCCCTCCTATTAGATAGACCAGACAGAGTGATATCTAGCCCCTCCTATTAGATAGACCAGACAGAGTGATATCTAGCCCCTCCTATAAGATAGACCAGACAGAGTGATATCTGGCCCCTCCTATTAGATAGACCAGACAGAGTGATATCTTGCCCCTCCTATTAGATAGACCAGACAGTGATATATCTCCTATTAGATAGACCAGACAGAGTGATATATCTCCTATAAGATAGACCAGACAGAGTGATATCTAGCCCCTCCTATTAGATAGACCAGACAGAGTGATATCTAGCCCCTCCTATTAGATAGACCAGACAGAGTGATATCTTGCCCCTCCTATTAGATAGACCAGACAGAGTGATATATCTCCTATAAGATAGACCAGACAGAGTGATATCTAGCCCCTCCTATAAGATAGACCAGACAGAGTGATATCTGGCCCCTCCTCTCACACAGGACATTAGAGATATGGCGGTAGGCTGATTATGAGGGATGGGCTCTGGGTGATACAGCACTATGCCGTGGTTCCCCCTAAGCACCGGTTCCATGATTCCGCTAGGCTAATCTGTGGTTCCGTGATTCCGCTAGGCTAATCTGTGGTTCCGTGGTTCCATGATTCCGCTAGGCTAATCTGTGGTTCCGTGGGTGGGCTGTGACAGTGTGCGTTAGGGGAGATAAGATGGGAGTGTTTTGAATTCAATTACCGCTAAGAGTCACGGCGACGAGGACTTCATTCAACCCCCTGCATCATTAACCGACTGGTGCTGTATGGGGCTGTGTTGTCTCCATCTAGGAATGGATTCATAATGACTAACGCCAGACAGATTGTCTTGGTCAGCCCGGCGCTATCTGTCTCCAACGCATTGGGAGTCCCCCTCGTCTCTCTGCAGCTTGTTGCTCTGTACTTGGATCGTGAAAGTGATCTGGGGGGATTTTCCAAATTACACCCTATTCCCTATTTGTACCGCACTACTTTTGATGAGTGCTCTCAGTGCCCTGGTCAAATGAAGTGCACGTTGTAGGGAATGGGGTGTCGTTTGGGATGCAGGCGGTGTTATAGGATGCAGCCTCTCTTAACTAGTCTGTCACACTGGGTAGATACAGCCTCTCTTAACTAGTCTGTCACACTGGGTAGATACAGCCTCTCTTTAACTAGTCTGTCACACTGGGTAGATACAGCCTCTCTTAACTAGTCTGTCACACTGGGTAGATACAGCCTCTCTTTAACTAGTCTGTCACACTGGGTAGATACAGCCTCTCTTAACTAGTCTCTCACACTGGGTAGATACAGCCTCTCTTAACTAGTCTGTCACACTGGGTAGATACAGCCTCTCTTAACTAGTTTGTCACACTGGGTAGATACAGCCTCTCTTTAACTAGTCTGTCACACTGGGTAGATACAGCCTCTCTTAACTAGTCTGTCACACTGGGTAGATACAGCCTCTCTTAACTAGTCTGTCACACTGGGTAGAGGAGATTAGGTTTTTCCTCAGTAGCTACAACCTCTCTTTAACTAGTCTGTCACACAGTAGTTACAGCCTCTCTTTAACTAGTCTGTCCAGTAGCTACAGCCTCTCTTAACTAGTCTGTCACACTGGGTAGAGGAGATGAGGTTTTTCCTTCAGTAGCTACAGCCTCTCTTTAACTAGTCTGTCCAGTAGCTACAGCCTCTCTTTAACTAGTCTGTCACAGTAGCTACAGCCTCTCTTAACTAGTCTGTCACACTGGGTAGAGGAGATGAGGTTTTTCCCAGTAGCTACAGCCTCTCTTTAACTAGTCTGTCCAGTAGCTACAGCCTCTCTTAACTAGTCTGTCACACTGGGTAGAGGAGATGAGGTTTTCCCTTCAGTAGCTACAGCCTCTCTTTAACTAGTCTGTCCAGTAGCTACAGCCTCTCTTTAACTAGTCTGTCCAGTAGCTACAGCCTCTCTTTAACTAGTCTGTCCAGTAGCTAGAGGAGATGAGGTTTTCCCTTCAGTAGCTACAGCCTGATTCAACCCTCTCTCCATCCTTCCTCCCTCGTCTTCTCTTCTCTCCCATTTCCACGCTCCACTTCTCCTTTTCTCCGTTTCCTCCCCTCTTCTCTTCTCTGTCGGAGGGTTTTGATGTCAGGCCTTGCAGCCAAGGAGCCCTGACAGTGTGGTGCAGTCGAATGAGAGGGAAAAAACAGGAGGTACTCAGCCAACAGAGTTGAATAGCAATCAGAGATTATCAGCTCTCCTGCCTCTAGCCGCTCAACTTGAGGTGGGTGAATGGCCTGATTAGGGCTGGCCTGGCCTGGCATCCCTTTCCATCGACCCCAGAGCGTCCATTACGCCCCCGGGAGCCACCTAGGCCCGACTAATCCACCTCAGAGTGTATATGACAGGACCCTGATCGGCTTAAGGTCCACCCGACGTCACAGTCAGACAGACTGGTGGCTATAAGGTGTCTAAGATCATATAATTTGTTCCCGAGAATGACTGAGTGAGTGACTGAGTGGACTGTACCGGCTGTGCCAGGCAGGGGGTGCATATGGTCCTAGTCCAATCCATCAGCTAGCTAGCTGTTCTCTAGACAGGAAGATATGAGGTATTCAGCTAGCTATCTGTTCTCTAGACAGGAAGATATGAGATATTCAGCTAGCTAGATGTTCTTTAGACAGGAAGATATGAGGTATTCAGCTAGCTAGCTGTTCTCTAGACAGGAAGATATGAGGTATTCAGCTAGCTATCTGTTCTCTAGATGGGGAGATACGAGATATTCAGCTAGCTAGATGTTCTCTACGGGGAGATATGAGATATTCAGCTAGCTCTCTAGATGGGGAGATATGAGATATTCAGCTAGCTCTCTAGACGGGGAGATATGAGATATTCAGCTAGCTAGATGTTCTCTACGGGAAGATATGAGATATTCAGCTAGCTCTCTAGACGGGGAGATATGAGATATTCAGCTAGCTAGATGAAAGATATGAGATATTCAGCTAGCTTCTAGACAGGAAGATATGAGATATTAGCTAGCTCTCTAGACAGTGAGATATGAGATATTCAGCTATCTCTCTAGACAGGGAGATATGACATATTCTGCTAGCTCTCTAGACGGGGAGATATGAGATATTCAGCTAGCTACATGTTCTCTACGGGGAGATATGAGATATTCAGCTAGCTCTCTAGACAGGGAGATATGAGATATTCCGCTAGCTAGATGTTTTCTAGGTGGAGAGATATTCAGCTAACTAGATGTTCTCTAGACAGGGAGATATGAGATATTCAGCTAGCTCCCTAGATGGGGAGATATGAGATATTCAGCTAGCTAGATGTTCTCTACAGGGAGATATGAAATATTCAGCTAGCTCTCTAGACGGGGAGATATGAGATATGAGATATTCAGCTTGCTAGATGTTCTCTACGGGGAGATGTGAGATATTCAGCTAGCTAGCTGATATTCTGGACATGTAGAGACCCTCCCCTGCTTTCCAGTCCTAAAAGTCCTATAGACCTGGATCCCTGAGATGCATCCAATCAGGGCAATGAGTTCCTGTCTCCATCCCAAATGGAACCCTAGCCCCTAGATGGTGAACTACTCTTGACCCCGTGGCCTTTTGTGCTCTGGTCTGCTCCATTTGTAGTTCACTATATAGGGAATAGGGGTCCATTCAGGACACAGGCTCACAGTTCGACCTGGAGCACTGAGATACAGCCAATCAGGAGCAAAGAGCTTCTGTATTTTAACTTAAAAGGCAAGGAACATACCAGGCCAGGAAATGAGACAATGGTCCCCTGATCTTTTTCTTCTTCCTCCCCGTCCATTTGCACCTTGCTGAGACTGTCGGTGTGGGACTGAGATGAGAGAGAGTGTACAGGATGCCGTCCGACTAGATTGTGTGTAGATGTTTGCTCTCTCTCTCTCTTTGTCTCTCTCTCTCTCTCTCTCTCTCTCTCCTCTCTCTGTCTCTCTCTCTCTCTCTCTTTGTCTCTCTCTTTGTCTCTCTCTCTCTCTCTCTCTCTCTCTCTCTCTCTCTCTCTCTCTCTCTCTCTCTAAGTATTGTGTGTAGATGTTTGCCCTCTCTCTCTTTGTCTCTCTCTCTCTCTCTCACTCTCTCTCCTCTCTCTTCTCTGTCTCTCTCTCTCTCTCTCTCTTTGTCTCTCTCTCTCTCTCTTTGTCTCTCTCTCTTTGTCTCTCTCTCTTTGTCTCTCTCTCTCTCTCTCTCTCTCTCTTTGTCTCTCTCTCTCTCACTTTGTCTCTCTCTCTGTCTCTCTCTCTTTCTCTTTGTCTCTCTCTCTTTGTCTCTCTCTCTCTCACTTTGTCTCTCTCTTTGTCTCTCTCTCTCTCTCTCTCTCTAAGTATTGTGTGTAGATGTTTGCTCTCTTTGTCTCTCTCTTTGTCTCTCTCTCTCTCTCTCTCTTTGTCTCTCTCGCTCTCTCTCTGTCTCTCTCTCTCTCTCTCTCTCTCTTTGTCTCTCTCTCTTTGTCTCTCTCTCTCTCTCTAAGTATTGTGTGTAGATGTTTTCTCTCTCTCTCTTTCTCTCTCTCTCTCTCTTTGTCTCTCTCTCTCTTTGTCTCTCTCTCTCTCTCTCTCTTTGTCTCTCTCTGTCTCTATCTCTCTCTCTCTCTCTCTCTCTCTCTCTCTCTCTCTCTCTCTCTCTCTCTCTAAGTATTGTGTGTAGATGTTTGCTCTCTCTCTCTCTCTAAGTGGAGCTCCTCTGACATTAAACTAGAGCAGTGATTCGTAGAAAAGATGTGTGTGGTGGGCAATCAGCTTCTTAGTGGGAGACTGGTCTGTAACAGCCCTGCAATCATGTCTCTAGGCAGAGAGGAGAGTTGATTCCTAGCCATTTACTGCAGAATACGGCCATTGGAGCAGAGCAAGGCTCTTGCCACAGAGGTGATAATAGCATAAAGATATTTTTTGCCCCCGAAAACACAAGGAGCTGCATTGCCCGATGAGTCTAAAATATGGACGTAGGATAATTGTAGATAGGGGGGGGGGGGGGGGGGGGGGGGGGGGTTGAATCTCCAAAAGTGATTTCGTTTTCACTCCAACTCACATGTCCTTATCATATGGGGCTGTGGGAACGAGGACGTTGAGTGTCCGTGTGGAATACAGGGAACATGGCCGTCATCGTCCAATCACAGCCAGCGGACACAACTTTTGACGAGGAGAAGTGAACGTTGACTACTGATGTCTGTTACTACTGCTGTCTGTTACTACTGCTGTCTGTTACTACTGCTGTCTGTTACTACTGCTGTCTGTTACTACTACTGCTGTCTGTTACTACTGATGTCTGTTACTATACTACTGCTGTCTGTTACTACTGCTGTTATTACGCTGTCTGTTACTACTGCCGTGTCTGTTACTACTGCCGTGTCTGTTACTACTGCCGTGTCTGTTACTACTGCTGTCTGTTACTACTGCTGTCTGTTACTACTGCTGTCTGTTATTACTGCTGTCTGTTATTACTGCTGTCTGTTACTACTGCCGTGTCTGTTATTACTGCTGTCTGTTATTACTGCTGTCTGTTACTACTGCCGTGTCTGTTACTACTGCCTTGTCTGTTATTACTGATGTCTGTTACTACTGCCGTGTCTGTTATTACTGCTGTCTGTTACTACTGCCGTGTCTGTTACTACTGCTGTCTGTTACTACTGCTGTCTGTTACTACTGATGTCTGTTACTACTGCTGTCTGTTACTACTGCTGTCTGTTACTACTGCTGTCTGTTACTACTGATGTCTGTTACTACTGATGTCTGTTACTACTGCTGTCTGTTACTACTGATGTCTGTTACTACTGCTGTCTGTTACTACTGCTGTCTGTTACTACTGCTGTCTGTTACTACTGCTGTCTGTTACTACTGTTGTCTGTTACTACTGCTGTCTGTTACTACTGCTGTCTGTTACTACTGCCGTGTCTTTTACTACTGCCGTGTCTGTTACTACTGCTGTCTGTTACTACTGCCGTGTTTGTTACTACTGCTGTCTGTTACTACTGCCGTGTCTGTTACTACTGCTGTCTGTTACTACTGATGTCTGTTACTACTGCCTTGTCTGTTACTACTGCCGTGTCTGTTACTACTGCTGTCTGTTACTACTGCTGTCTGTTACTACTGATGTCTGTTACTACTGCCTTGTCTGTTACTACTGCTGTCTGTTACTACTGCTGTCTGTTACTACTGATGTCTGTTACTACTGATGTCTGTTACTACTGCTGTCTGTTACTACTGCTGTCTGTTACTACTGCTGTCTGTTACTACTGATGTCTGTTACTACTGATGTCTGTTACTACTGCCTTGTCTGTTACTACTGCCGTGTCTGTTACTACTGCTGTCTGTTACTACTGCCGTGTCTGTTACTACTGCCGTGTCTGTTACTACTGCTGTCTGTTACTACTGCCGTGTCTGTTACTACTGCCGTGTCTGTTACTACTGCTGTCTGATACTACTGCTGTGTCTGTTACTACTGCTGTCTGATACTACTGCTGTGTCTGTTACTACTGCCGTGTCTGTTACTACTGCCGTGTCTGTTACTACTGCCGTGTCTGTTACTACTGCCGTGTCTGTTACTACTGCTGTCTGTTACTACTGCCGTGTCTGTTACTACTGCCGTGTCTGTTAATACTGCCGTGTCTGTTACTACTGCCGTGTCTGTTACTACTGCCGTGTCTGTTACTACTGCTGTCTGTTACTACTGATGTCTATTACTACTGCCGTGTCTGTTACTACTGCTGTCTGTTACTACTGCTGTCTGTTACTACTGCTGTCTGTTACTACTGATGTCTGTTACTACTGCTGTCTGTTACTACTGATGTCTGTTACTCCTGCTGTCTGTTACTACTGCTGTCTGTTACTACTGATGTCTGTTACTCCTGCTGTCTGTTACTACTGCTGTCTGTTACTACTGCCGTGTCTGTTATTACTGCCGTGTCTGTTACTACTGCCGTGTCTGTTACTACTGCCGTGTCTGTTACTACTGCTGTCTGTTACTACTGCCGTGTCTGTTACTACTGCTGTCTGTTACTACTGCTGTCTGTTACTACTGCTGTCTGTTACTACTGCTGTCTGTTACTACTGCTGTACGTTACTACTGTTGTCTGTTACTACTGCTGTCTGTTACTACTGCTGTCTGTTACTACTGCTGTCTGTTACTACTGCTGTGTGTTACTACTGATGTCTGTTACTACTGCTGTCTGTTACTACTGATGTCTGTTACTACTGCTGTCTGTTACTACTGATGTCTGTTACTACTGCTGTCTGTTACTACTGCCGTGTCTGTTACTACTGCTGTCTGTTACTACTGCCGTGTCTGTTACTACTGCCGTGTCTGTTACTACTGCCGTGTCTGTTACTACTGCTGTCTGTTACTACTGCCGTGTCTGTTACTACTGCTGTCTGTTACTACTGCCGTGTCTGTTACTACTGCCGTGTCTGTTACTACTGCTGTCTGTTACTACTGCCGTGTCTGTTACTACTGCCGTGTCTGTTACTACTGCCGTGTCTGTTACTACTGCTGTCTGTTACTACTGCCGTGTCTGATACTACTGCTGTCTGTTACTACTGCTGTCTGTTACTACTGCCGTGTCTGTTACTACTGCTGTCTGTTATTACTGCCGTGTCTGTTACTACTGCTGTCTGTTACTACTGCCGTGTCTGATACTACTGCTGTCTGTTACTACTGATGTCTGTTACTACTGCCGTGTCTGTTACTACTGCTGTCTGTTAATACTGCTGTCTGTTACTACTGCCGTGTCTGTTACTACTGCCGTGTCTGTTACTACTGCCGTGTCTGTTACTACTGCTGTCTGTTACTACTGCCGTGTCTGTTACTACTGCTGTCTGTTACTACTGCCGTGTCTGTTACTACTGCCGTGTCTGTTACTACTGCTGTCTGTTACTACTGCCGTGTCTGTTACTACTGCTGTGCCCCTTGTTCATCAGGCTGTTCTGTGGTTAGACACCTGACCTACAGCTGTTCATTAGGCTGTTCTGTGGTTAGACACCTGACCTACAGCTGTTCATTAGGCTGTTCTGTGGTTAGACACCTGACCTACAGCTGTTCATTAGGCTGTTCTGTGGTTAGACACCTGACCTACAGCTGTTCATTAGGCTGTTCTGTGGTTAGACACCTGACCTACAGCTGTTCATTAGGCTGTTCTGTGGTTAGACACCTGACCTACAGCTGTTCATCAGGCTGTTCTGTGGTTAGACACCTGACCTACAGCTGTTCATTAGGCTGTTCTGTGTTTAGACACCTGACCTACAGCTGTTCATTAGGCTGTTCTGTGGTTAGACACCTGACCTACAGCTGTTCATTAGGCTGTTCTGTGGTTAGACACCTGACCTACAGCTGTTCATTAGGCTGTTTGTTCTGTGTTTAGACACCTGACCTACAGCTGTTCATTAGGCTGTTCTGTGGTTAGACACCTGACCTACAGCTGTTCATTAGGCTGTTCTGTGGTTAGACACCTGACCTACAGCTGTTCATTAGGCTGTTCTGTGGTTAGACACCTGACCTACAGCTGTTCATTAGGCTGTTCTGTGGTTAGACACCTGACCTACAGCTGTTCATTAGGCTGTTCTGTGGTTAGACACCTGACCTACAGCTGTTCATTAGGCTGTTCTGTGGTTAGACACCTGACCTACAGCTGTTCATTAGGCTGTTCTGTGTTTAGACACCTGACCTACAGCTGTTCATTAGGCTGTTCTGTGGTTAGACACCTGACCTACAGCTGTTCATTAGGCTGTTCTGTGGTTAGACACCTGACCTACAGCTGTTCATTAGGCTGTTCTGTGGTTAGACACCTGACCTACAGCTGTTCATTAGGCTGTTCTGTGGTTAGACACCTGACCTACAGCTGTTCATTAGGCTGTTCTGTGGTTAGACACCTGACCTACAGCTGTTCATTAGGCTGTTCTGTGGTTAGACACCTGACCTACAGCTGTTCATTAGGCTGTTCTGTGGTTAGACACCTGACCTACAGCTGTTCATCAGGCTGTTCTGTGGTTAGACACCTGACCTACAGCTGTTCATTAGGCTGTTCTGTGGTTAGACACCTGACCTACAGCTGTTCATCAGGCTGTTCTGTGGTTAGACACCTGACCTACAGCTGTTCATCAGGCTGTTCTGTGGTTAGACACCTGACCTACAGCTGTTCATTAGGCTGTTCTGTGGTTAGACACCTGACCTACAGCTGTTCATTAGGCTGTTCTGTGGTTAGACACCTGACCTACA
The DNA here is from genome assembly GCF_045791955.1 of Oncorhynchus clarkii lewisi. Lineage (NCBI taxonomy): Eukaryota > Metazoa > Chordata > Actinopteri > Salmoniformes > Salmonidae > Oncorhynchus > Oncorhynchus clarkii. The sequence goes on from NC_092153.1 coordinate 1,639,285, forward strand.
GCTGTTCATTAGGCTGTTCTGTGGTTAGACACCTGACCTACAGCTGTTCATCAGGCTGTTCTGTGGTTAGACACCTGACCTACAGCTGTTCATTAGGCTGTTCTGTGTTTAGACACCTGACCTACAGCTGTTCATCAGGCTGTTCTGTGGTTAGACACCTGACCTACAGCTGTTCATTAGGCTGTTCTGTGGTTAGACACCTGACCTACAGCTGTTCATTAGGCTGTTCTGTGGTTAGACACCTGACCTACAGCTGTTCATCAGGCTGTTCTGTGGTTAGACACCTGACCTACAGCTGTTCATCATGCTGTTCTGTGGTTAGACACCTGACCTACAGCTGTTCATCATGCTGTTCTGTGGTTAGACACCTGACCTACAGCTGTTCATTAGGCTGTTCTGTGGTTAGACACCTGACCTACAGCTGTTCATCAGGCTGTTCTGTGGTTAGACACCTGACCTACAGCTGTTCATCAGGCTGTTCTGTGGTTAGACACCTGACCTACAGCTGTTCATCAGGCTGTTCTGTGGTTAGACACCTGACCTACAGCTGTTCATTAGGCTGTTCTGTGGTTAGACACCTGACCTACAGCTGTTCATCAGGCTGTTGTATGTTAGATATTTGCTGATTAGTGTTGAACACCACTACACACACACACACACACACACACACACACACACACGGCCTCGTATTGTTGTTCAGCAAATCTCCTAACAGAGCCTTCAAGAACTTTAATTAGCCTCTGTTAGTGAGGACGACCCCTGTGCTTTTCAGTTCAGAGATACAGTATTTACCCACAACCTCCCTTGTGAGAGAGAGATTTTCATTTCAGATATAAGTTATTTACCCACAACCCCCCTTGTGAGAGAAAGATTTTCAGTTCAGAGATACAGTATTTACCCATAACCCCCCTTGTGAGAGGAGAGAAAGATTTTCAGTTCAGAGATACAGTATTTACCCATAACCCCCCTTGTGAGAGATAGATTTTCAGTTCAGATAGAAGTTATTTACCCACAACCCCCCTTGTGAGAGAGAGATTTTCAGTTCAGAGATACAGTATTTACCCACAACCCCCCTTGTGAGAGAAAGATTTTCAGTTCAGAGATACAGTATTTACCCACAACCCCCCTTGTGAGAGAGAGATTTTCAGTTCAGAGATACAGTATTTACCCATAACCTCCCTTGTGAGAGAGAGATTTTCAGTTCAGATAGAAGGTATTTATTTACCCACAACCCCCCTTGTGAGAGAGAGCTAGAGCTAAACAGGCAAACGATCTCGTTAACTTACCACGACGTCAATGAGTTTGTTAACTAATGAACCTGAGATCCCCAAAGTTTTAGGTTGTGTGTGTCTCCCAAATGGCACCCTTTCCCCTAGATAGTGCACTACTTCACATAGGGCTCTGGTCAAAAGTAGTGCACTAAATAGGGAATAGGGTGCCATTTGTCACACAGAGAGAGATGCCAGTGGGCAGGGACACAACACACACACACACACACACACCAACACACACACACACACACCAACACACACACACACACACCAACACACACACACACACACCAACACACACACACACACCAACACACACACACACACCAACACACACACATACACACCAACACACACACATACACACCAACACACACACACACACCAACACACACACACACCAACACACACCATCCATTTATCCCATTACACACCATCCATCCATCTATCCCATTACACACACACACACCATCCATCTATCCCATTACACACACACACCATCCATCTATCCCATTACACACACACACACCATCCATCTATCCCATTACACACACACACACCATCCATCTATCCCATTACACACACACACCATCCATCTATCCCATTACACACACACACCATCCATCTATCCCATTACACACACCATCCATCCATCTATCCCATCACACACACCATCCATCCATCTATCCCATTACACACACACACCATCCATCTATCCCATTACACACACCATCCATCCATCTATCCCATTACACACACCATCCATCCATCTATCCCATTACACACACACACCATCCATCTATCCCATTACACACACCATCCATCCATCTATCCCATTACACACACCATCCATCCATCTATCCCATTACACACACCATCCATCCATCTATCCCATTACACACACCATCCATCCATCTATCCCATTACACACACCATCCATCCATCTATCCCATTACACTGCAGTGACACACAATTAAACTGCTGAAACAATCATCTTGTTTTAGTACTATAATATGTTCCGCTGGAGAACTAATGTCAGCTACTTAGTGGCTTTAGTGTCATGGAGGTAAACGAGAGGCTTGTCTGATCCTGTTAACGAGAGGCGTGTCTGATCCGGCTGAGCTTTAGTGTCATGGAGGTAAACGAGAGGCTAGTCTGATCCGGTTAACGAGAGGCTAGTCTGATCCGGTTAACGAGAGGCTAGTCTGATCTGGTTAACGAGAGGCTAGTCTGATCTGGTTAACGAGAGGCTAGTCTGATCCGGTTAACGAGAGGCTAGTCTGATCCGGTTAACGAGAGGCTAGTCTGATCCTGCTGAGCTTTAGTGTCATGGAGGTAAACGAGAGGCTAGTCTGATCCGGTTAACGAGAGGCTAGTCTGATCCGGTTAACGAGAGGCTAGTCTGATCCGGTTAACGAGAGGCTAGTCTGATCCTGCTGAGCTTTAGTGTCATGGAGGGTAACGAGAGGCTAGTCTGATCCTGCTGAGCTTTAGTGTCATGGAGGTAAACGAGAGGCTAGTCTGATCCTGCTGAGCTTTAGTGTCATGGAGGTAAACGAGAGGCTAGTCTGATCCTGCTGAGCTTTAGTGTCATGGAGGTTAACGAGAGGCTAGTCTGATCCGGTTAACGAGAGGCTTGTCTGATCTGGTTAACGAGAGGCTAGTCTGATCCTGCTGAGCTTTAGTGTCATGGAGGTAAACGAGAGGCTAGTCTGATCCGGTTAACGAGAGGCTAGTCTGATCCTGCTGAGCTTTAGTGTCATGGAGGTAAACGAGAGGCTAGTCTGATCCTGCTGAGCTTTAGTGTCATGGAGGTAAACGAGAGGCTAGTCTGATCCTGCTGAGCTTTAGTGTCATGGAGGTTAACGAGAGGCTAGTCTGATCTGGTTAACGAGAGGCTTGTCTGATCCGGTTAACGAGAGGCTAGTCTGATCCGGTTAACGAGAGGCTAGTCTGATCCGGTTAACGAGAGGCTAGTCTGATCCGGTTAACGAGAGGCTAGTCTGATCCGGTTAACGAGAGGCTAGTCTGATCCGGTTAACGAGAGGCTAGTCTGATCCGGTTAACGAGAGGCTAGTCTGATCCTGCTGAGCTTTAGTGTCATGGAGGTTAACGAGAGGCTAGTCTGATCCGGTTAACGAGAGGCTAGTCTGATCCTGCTGAGCTTTAGTGTCATGGAGGTAAACGAGAGGCTAGTCTGATCCGGTTAACGAGAGGCTAGTCTGATCCGGTTAACGAGAGGCTAGTCTGATCCTGCTGAGCTTTAGTGTCATGGAGGTTAACGAGAGGCTAGTCTGATCCGGTTAACGAGAGGCTAGTCTGATCTGGTTAACGAGAGGCTTGTCTGATCCGGTTAACGAGAGGCTAGTCTGATCCGGTTAACGAGAGGCTAGTCTGATCCTGCTGAGCTTTAGTGTCATGGAGGTTAACGAGAGGCTAGTCTGATCCGGTTAACGAGAGGCTAGTCTGATCCTGCTGAGCTTTAGTGTCATGGAGGTTAACGAGAGGCTAGTCTGATCCTGCTGAGCTTTAGTGTCATGGAGGTTAACGAGAGGCGTGTCTGATCCTGCTGAGCTTTAGTGTCATGGAGGTTAACGAGAGGCGTGTCTGATCCTGCTGAGCTTTAGTGTCATGGAGGTTAACGAGAGGCTAGTCTGATCCTGCTGAGCTTTAGTGTCATGGAGGTAAACGAGAGGCTAGTCTGATCCTGCTGAGCTTTAGTGTCATGGAGGTAAACGAGAGGCTAGTCTGATCCTGCTGAGCTTTAGTGTCATGGAGGTTAACGAGAGGCTTGTCTGATCCGGCTGAGCTTTAGTGTCATGGAGGTTAACGAGAGGCTTGTCTGATCCGGCTGAGCTTTAGTGTCATGGAGGTTAACGAGAGGCTTGTCTGATCCGGTTAACGAGAGGCTAGTCTGATCCGGTTAACGAGAGGCTTGTCTGATCTGGTTAACGAGAGGCTTGTCTGATCTGGCTGAGCTTTAGTGTCATGGAGGTTAACGAGAGGCTAGTCTGATCCTGCTGAGCTTTAGTGTCATGGAGGTTAACGAGAGGCTTGTCTGATCCTGCTGAGCTTTAGTGTCATGGAGGTAAACGAGAGGCTTGTCTGATCCTGCTGAGCTTTAGTGTCATGGAGGTTAACGAGAGGCTAGTCTGATCCTGCTGAGCTTTAGTGTCATGGAGGTAAACGAGAGGCTTGTCTGATCCTGCTGAGCTTTAGTGTCATGGAGGTAAACGAGAGGCTAGTCTGATCCGGTTAACGAGAGGCTAGTCTGATCTGGTTAACGAGAGGCTAGTCTGATCCGGTTAACGAGAGGCTAGTCTGATCCTGCTGAGCTTTAGTGTCATGGAGGTAAACGAGAGGCTTGTCTGATCCTGCTGAGCTTTAGTGTCATGGAGGTAAACGAGAGGCTAGTCTGATCCTGCTGAGCTTTAGTGTCATGGAGGTAAACGAGAGGCTAGTCTGATCCTGCTGAGCTTTAGTGTCATGGAGGTTAACGAGAGGCTAGTCTGATCCGGCTGAGCTTTAGTGTCATGGAGGTTAACGAGAGGCTTGTCTGATCCGGTTAACGAGAGGCTTGTCTGATCCTGCTGAGCTTTAGTGTCATGGAGGTTAACGAGAGGCTAGTCTGATCCGGCTGAGCTTTAGTGTCATGGAGGTTAACGAGAGGCTAGTCTGATCCGGCTGAGCTTTAGTGTCATGGAGGTAAACGAGAGGCTTGTCTGATCCTGCTGAGCTTTAGTGTCATGGAGGTAAACGAGAGGCTAGTCTGATCCGGTTAACGAGAGGCTTGTCTGATCCTGCTGAGCTTTAGTGTCATGGAGGTTAACGAGAGGCTAGTCTGATCCGGCTGAGCTTTAGTGTCATGGAGGTTAACGAGAGGCTAGTCTGATCCGGCTGAGCTTTAGTGTCATGGAGGTAAACGAGAGGCTTGTCTGATCCTGCTGAGCTTTAGTGTCATGGAGGTAAACGAGAGGCTTGTCTGATCCGGTTAACGAGAGGCTAGTCTGATCCTGCTGAGCTTTAGTGTCATGGAGGTAAACGAGAGGCTAGTCTGATCCGGTTAACGAGAGGCTAGTCTGATCTGGCTGAGCTTTAGTGTCATGGAGGTAAACGAGAGGCTAGTCTGATCCGGTTAACGAGAGGCTTGTCTGATCCGGTTAACGAGAGGCTTGTCTGATCCGGTTAACGAGAGGCTTGTCTGATCCTGCTGAGCTTTAGTGTCATGGAGGTAAACGAGAGGCTTGTCTGATCCGGTTAATGAGAGGCTAGTCTGATCCTGCTGAGCTTTAGTGTCATGGAGGTAAACGAGAGGCTAGTCTGATCCGGTTAACGAGAGGCTAGTCTGATCTGGCTGAGCTTTAGTGTCATGGAGGTTAACGAGAGGCTAGTCTGATCCGGTTAACGAGAGGCTTGTCTGATCCGGTTAACGAGAGGCTTGTCTGATCTGGCTTAGCTAGTGTCATGGAGGTTAACGAGAGGCTTGTCTGATCTGGCTGAGCTTTAGTGTCATGGAGGTAAACGAGAGGCTTGTCTGATCCGGTTAACGAGAGGCTTGTCTGATCCGGTTAACGAGAGGCTTGTCTGATCCTGCTGAGCTTTAGTGTCATGGAGGTTAACGAGAGGCTAGTCTGATCCTGCTGAGCTTTAGTGTCATGGAGGTTAACGAGAGGCTAGTCTGATCTGGCTGAGCTTTAGTGTCATGGAGGTTAACGAGAGGCTAGTCTGATCCGGTTAACGAGAGGCTTGTCTGATCCGGCTGAGCTTTAGTGTCATGGAGGTTAACGAGAGGCTAGTCTGATCCGGTTAACGAGAGGCGTGTCTGATCCGGTTAACGAGAGGCTTGTCTGATCCGGCTGAGCTTTAGTGTCATGGAGGTAAACGAGAGGCTTGTCTGATCCGGTTAACGAGAGGCTTGTCTGATCCGGCTGAGCTTTAGTGTCATGGAGGTTAACGAGAGGCTAGTCTGATCCTGCTGAGCTTTAGTGTCATGGAGATAAACGAGAGGCTTGTCTGATCCTGCTGAGCTTTAGTGTCATGGAGGTTAACGAGAGGCTTGTCTGATCCGGTTAACGAGAGGCTTGTCTGATCCGGTTAACGAGAGGCTAGTCTGATCCGGTTAACGAGAGGCTTGTCTGATCCGGTTAACGAGAGGCTAGTCTGATCTGGCTGAGCTTTAGTGTCATGGAGGTTAACGAGAGGCTAGTCTGATCCGGTTAACGAGAGGCTTGTCTGATCCGGCTGAGCTTTAGTGTCATGGAGGTTAACGAGAGGCTAGTCTGATCCGGTTAACGAGAGGCGTGTCTGATCCGGTTAACGAGAGGCTTGTCTGATCCGGCTGAGCTTTAGTGTCATGGAGGTAAACGAGAGGCTTGTCTGATCCGGTTAACGAGAGGCTTGTCTGATCCGGCTGAGCTTTAGTGTCATGGAGGTTAACGAGAGGCTAGTCTGATCCTGCTGAGCTTTAGTGTCATGGAGATAAACGAGAGGCTTGTCTGATCCTGCTGAGCTTTAGTGTCATGGAGGTTAACGAGAGGCTTGTCTGATCCTGCTGAGCTTTAGTGTCATGGAGGTTAACGAGAGGCTAGTCTGATCCTGCTGAGCTTTAGTGTCATGGAGGTTAACGAGAGGCTTGTCTGATCCGGTTAACGAGAGGCTTGTCTGATCCGGTTAACGAGAGGCTAGTCTGATCCTGCTGAGCTTTAGTGTCATGGAGGTTAACGAGAGGCTTGTCTGATCCTGCTGAGCTTTAGTGTCATGGAGGTTAACGAGAGGCTAGTCTGATCCTGCTGAGCTTTAGTGTCATGGAGGTTAACGAGAGGCTAGTCTGATCTGGCTGGGCTTTAGTGTCATGGAGGTTAACGAGAGGCTAGTCTGATCCGGTTAACGAGAGGCTTGTCTGATCCGGCTGAGCTTTAGTGTCATGGAGGTTAACGAGAGGCTAGTCTGATCCGGTTAACGAGAGGCGTGTCTGATCCGGTTAACGAGAGGCTTGTCTGATCCGGCTGAGCTTTAGTGTCATGGAGGTAAACGAGAGGCTTGTCTGATCCGGTTAACGAGAGGCTTGTCTGATCCGGCTGAGCTTTAGTGTCATGGAGGTTAACGAGAGGCTAGTCTGATCCTGCTGAGCTTTAGTGTCATGGAGATAAACGAGAGGCTTGTCTGATCCTGCTGAGCTTTAGTGTCATGGAGGTTAACGAGAGGCTTGTCTGATCCGGTTAACGAGAGGCTTGTCTGATCCGGTTAACGAGAGGCTAGTCTGATCCGGTTAACGAGAGGCTTGTCTGATCCGGTTAACGAGAGGCTTGTCTGATCCGGTTAACGAGAGGCTAGTCTGATCTGGCTGAGCATTAGTGTCATGGAGGTTAACGAGAGGCTTGTCTGATCCGGCTGAGCTTTAGTGTCATGGAGGTTAACGAGAGGCTTGTCTGATCCGGTTAACGAGAGGCTTGTCTGATCCGGTTAATGAGAGGCTTGTCTGATCCGGTTAACGAGAGGCTTGTCTGATCTGGCTGAGCTTTAGTGTCATGGAGGTTAACGAGAGGCTTGTCTGATCCTGCTGAGCTTTAGTGTCATGGAGGTTAACGAGAGGCTAGTCTGATCCTGCTGAGCTTTAGTGTCATGGAGGTAAACGAGAGGCTTGTCTGATCTGGCTGAGCTTTAGTGTCATGGAGGTTAACGAGAGGCTAGTCTGATCCTGCTGAGCTTTAGTGTCATGGAGGTTAACGAGAGGCTTGTCTGATCCGGTTAACGAGAGGCTTGTCTGATCCTGCTGAGCTTTAGTGTCATGGAGGTTAACGAGAGGCTAGTCTGATCCGGTTAACGAGAGGCTTGTCTGATCCTGCTGAGCTTTAGTGTCATGGAGGTTAACGAGAGGCTTGTCTTATCCGGTTAACGAGAGGCTTGTCTGATCCGGTTAACGAGAGGCTTGTCTGATCTGGCTGAGCTTTAGTGTCATGGAGGTTAACGAGAGGCTTTTCTGATCTGGCAGAGCTTTAGTGTCATGGAGGTTAACGAGAGGCTAGTCTGATCCTGCTGAGCTTTAGTGTCATGGAGGTTAACGAGAGGCTAGTCTGATCCTGCTGAGCTTTAGTGTCATGGAGGTTAACGAGAGGCTTGTCTGATCTGGCTTAGCTAGTGTCATGGAGGTTAACGAGAGGCTTGTCTGATCCTGCTGAGCTTTAGTGTCATGGAGGTTAACGAGAGGCTTGTCTGATCTGGCTGAGCTTTAGTGTCATGGAGGTTAACGAGAGGCTTGTCTGATCCGGTTAACGAGAGGCTTGTCTGATCCTGCTGAGCTTTAGTGTCATGGAGGTTAACGAGAGGCTTGTCTGATCTGGCTTAGCTAGTGTCATGGAGGTTACCGAGAGGCTAGTCTGATCCGGTTAACGAGAGGCTTATCTGATCCTGCTGAGCTTTAGTGTCATGGAGGTTAACGAGAGGCTAGTCTGATCCTGCTGAGCTTTAGTGTCATGGAGGTTAACGAGAGGCTTGTCTGATCCTGCTGAGCTTTAGTGTCATGGAGGTTAACGAGAGGCTAGTCTGATCCTGCTGAGCTTTAGTGTCATGGAGGTTAACGAGAGGCTTGTCTGATCCGGTTAACGAGAGGCTTATCTGATCTGGCTTAGCTTTAGTGTCATGGAGGTTAACGAGAGGCTTGTCTGATCCTGCTGAGCTTTAGTGTCATGGAGGTAAACGAGAGGCTAGTCTGATCCGGCTGAGCTTTAGTGTCATGGAGGTTAACGAGAGGCTAGTCTGATCCTGCTGAGCTTTAGTGTCATGGAGGTTAACGAGAGGCTAGTCTGATCCGGTTAACGAGAGGCTTGTCTGATCCTGCTGAGCTTTAGTGTCATGGAGGTTAACGAGAGGCTAGTCTGATCCTGCTGAGCTTTAGTGTCATGGAGGTTAACGAGAGGCTAGTCTGATCCTGCTGAGCTTTAGTGTCATGGAGGTTAACGAGAGGCTAGTCTGATCCGGCTGAGCTTTAGTGTCATGGAGGTTAACGAGAGGCTAGTCTGATCCTGCTGAGCTTTAGTGTTGTTTTGGAGTTAAAACCTACAGGAGGGTTTCTCTCCAGGAACAGGGTTGGAGTTAAAACCTACAGGAGGGTTTCTCTCCAGGAACAGGGTTGGAGTTAAAACCTACAGGAGGGTTTCTCTCCAGGAACAGGGTTGGAGTTAAAACCTACAGGAGGGTTTCTCTCCAGGAACAGGGTTGGAGTTAAAACCTACAGGAGGGTTTCTCTCCAGGAACAGGGTTGGAGTTAAAACCTACAGGAGGGTTTCTCTCCAGGAACAGGGTTGGAGTTAAAACCTACAGGAGGGTTTCTCTCCAGGAACAGGGTTGGAGTTAAAACCTACAGGAGGGTTTCTCTCCAGGAACAGGGTTGGAGTTAAAACCTACAGGAGGGTATCTCTCCAGGAACAGGGTTGGAGTTAAAACCTACAGGAGGGTTTCTCTCCAGGAACAGGGTTGGAGTTAAAACCTACAGGAGGGTATCTCTCCAGGAACAGGGTTGGAGTTAAAACCTACAGGAGTGTTTCTCTCAAATCAAATGTTATTGATCACATACACACGGTTAGCAGATGTTAATGCGAGTGTAGCGAAATGCTTGTGCTCCTAGTTCCGACAGTGCAGTAATATCTAACAAGTAATCTAATAAATTCTCAACAACTACCCAATACACACAAATCTAAAGGGATGGAATAAGAATATATAGATGAGTAATGTCAGAGCAGCATAGACTGAGATACAGTAGAATAGTATAGAATACAGTATATACATATGAGATGAGTAATGTCAGAGCAGCATAGACTGAGATACAGTAGAATATGATAGGATACAGTATATACATATGAGATGAGTAATGCAGTATGTAAACATAGTTAAAGTGACTAGTGATCCATTTATTAAATTGGCCAGTGATTTCTAGTCTGTCAGACACAGTGTGGAGAACAAGTATTTGATACACTGCCGACAGGTGTCTTTTATACAGGTAACGAGTTCAAACAGGTGCAGTTAGTACAGGTGATGAGTGGAGAACAGGAGGGGTTCTTAAAGAAAAACTAACAGGTCTGTGAGAGCCGGAATTCTTACTAACTTATTAATTATTAATTACTTAAAAATCATACAATGTGATTTTATGGATTTTTGTTTTAGATTCCGTCTCTCACAGTTGAAGTGTACCTATGATAAAATTTACAGACCTCTACATGCTTTGTAAGTAGGAGAACCTGCAACATCGGCAGTGTCTCCCCACTGTATACATTCAGTACATCTCTACCTCAATGACCTCGTACCCCAAATACAGCAGTCTCTCTGTGTTAGTGACGGCTGTTTAACAGTCTGATGGCCTTGAGATAGAAGCTGTTTTTCAGTCTCTCTGTGTTAGTGACGGCTGTTTAACAGTCTGATGGCCTTGAGATAGAAGCTGTTTTTCAGTCTCTCTGTGTTAGTGACGGCTGTTTAACAGTCTGATGGCCTTGAGATAGAAGCTGTTTTTCAGTCTCTCTGTGTTAGTGACGGCTGTTTAACAGTCTGATGGCCTTGAGATAGAAGCTGTTTTTCAGTCTCTCTGTGTTAGTGACGGCTGTTTAACAGTCTGATGGCCTTGAGATAGAAGCTGTTTTTCAGTCTCTCTGTGTTAGTGACGGCTGTTTAACAGTCTGATGGCCTTGAGATAGAAGCTGTTTTTCAGTCTCTCGGTCCCAGCTTTGATACACCTGTGCTGAGTCACCTGTGCTGAGTCACCTGTGCTGAGTCACCTGTACCCAGGAACAGGGTTGGAGTTAAAGCCTCCTGTAGAGCCCTGTTGTTAGCGTGTTCAGGAACAGGGTTGGAGTTAAAGCCTCCTGTAGAGCCCTGTTGTTAGCGTGTTCAGGAACAGGGTTGGAGTTAAAGCCTCCTGTAGAGCCCTGTTGTTAGCGTGTTCAGGAACAGGCTTGGAGTTAAAGCCTCCTGTAGAGCCCTGTTGTTAGCGTGTTCAGGAACAGGGTTGGAGTTAAAGCCTCCTGTAGAGCCCTGTTGTTAGCGTGTACAGGAACAGGGTTGGAGTTAAAGCCTCCTGTAGAGCCCTGTTGTTAGCGTGTTCTTCACATGTTGGCATGTTAAAGAGCAGAACCTTAAACATACTACTAACATACCACTTCACACCTCTACTGTACTGTCTCTCTCTCTCCCTCCCTCTCTCTCTCCCTCCCTCTGTCTCTGTCTCCCTCTCCCCCCTCCCTCTCCCCCCTCCCTCTCCCTCTCTCTCCCTCTCTCTCCCTCCCTCTCTCTCTCCCTCTCCCCTCTCTCTCTCTCTCTCTCTCCCTCTCCCTCTCTCTCTCCCTCTCCCTCGCTCTCTCTCTCCCTCTGTCTCTGTCTCCCTCTCTCTCTCCCTCTCCCTCTCCCTCTCTCTCTCTCCCCCTCTCTCTCTCTCTCTCTCCCTCTCTCCCCCTCTCTCTCTCTCTCTCTCCCTCTCTCCCTCTCTCTCTCTCCCTCTCTCCCTCTCCCTCCCTATCTCTCTCTCTCCCTCTCTCTCCCTCTCCCTCTCTGTCTCTCTCTCTCTCAGGCTTCATAATTACACCCAGTCATGATAACCCCTTCCCCTCTCTCTCACCCCCCCATCATTAATACAGTGCCACATCTCTTCCTGGGATTATCTCACCTTTAATAGTGTAAAGCTGCTTTGTGTTGCTGTGTAATGGTTGAACGGGAGGGAAGGTAAAAGCTTCTTTTGTTGAATGTAAAGGGGGGGGGGGTGGTTATTAGTGTCAGCGGAGGGTAAAGGGGGGTGTAGTTATTAGTGTCTGCTGAGGGTAAAGGGGGGGGGGGTAGTTATTAGTGTCTGCTGAGGGTTTAAGCCCTGGATTCTCAACCCCCTGTCCTCTCCTACAGAACAATAGAGAACTATAGGGACAGACAGGAAGACAGAGGGACAGATTGAAAACTATAGGGACAGACAGGAAGACAGAGGGACAGATTGAAAACTATAGGGACAGACAGGAAGACAGAGGGACAGATAGAGACCTATAGGGACAGGTAGAGACCTATAGGGACAGACAGGAAGACAGAGGGACAGATAGAGACCTATAGGGACAGATAGAGACCTATAGGGACAGACAGGGACCTATAGGGACAGACAGGAAGACAGAGGGACAGATAGAGACCTATAGGGACAGACAGGAAGACAGAGGGACAGATAGAGAACTATAGGGACAGACAGGAAGACAGAGGGACAGATTGAAAACTATAGGGGCAGACAGGAAGACAGAGGGACAGATAGAGAACTATAGGGACAGACAGGAAGACAGAGGGACAGATGGAGACCTATAGGGACAGACAGCAAGACAGAGGGACAGATAGAGATATATAGGGACAGACAGGAAGACCGAGGGACAGATAGAGAACTATAGGAACAGACAGGAAGACAGAGGGACAGATAGAGATCTATAGGGACATACAGATACATGTCTCAGAAGGTAGATTATCCAACACGGGAGTCGTCTGGTTGGGTTTGGCAACGGGACTAAAGACGTGATTTATCAGAGGCACTGAATTATTATATGCACCCTTGTGTGTGTGAAACAAGGTGTGTGTGTGTGTGTGTGTGTGAGAGACAAGGTGTGTGTGTGTGAGACAAGGTGTGTGTGTGTGTGAAACAAGGTGTGTGTGAGAGAGAGTCTAGAGACAGATATTGAAGTATGAGCCATTGGCTTTCATGAAACATGCAAAGACCTGAGCAGTGGGTCTGTCTGTGATTGATTCCGGAAGGAAGGAAGGAAGGAAGGATGACGACTCAAAGAGATACACAGGTCTGTTTGTGTTGGAGGACCAGAGAGGATCAGATACAGGAAGAGATGCGTTTCTCTCTCTCTGTCTCTCTCTCTCTCTGTCTCTCTCTCTGTCTCTCTCTCTCTCTCTCTCTCTCTCTCTCTCTCTGTCTCTCTCTGTCTCTGTCTCTGTCTCTCTCTCTCTCTCTCTCTCTCTCTCTCTCTCTCTGTCTCTGTCTCTCTTTTCTCTCTCTCTCTCTCTCCCTCTCTCTCGCTCTTTAAACAAACACACAATTATCCTTCTAATCCAGTTCCAAACTCTCAACTTGGAAAACAAGGAGAGAGATATCCCTTAACCGAGGGGGGGGGGGGGCAACAATTGACATCCCCTCTAATACACTTTAATAGAGACGCTTTATAAGATCCAAACAAAGATTAGTAAACAACAACAAAAACAGGGGAATGAAAGAGAGAAGAAGAAATGAAACCAGAAACGGTTCTAAATGGTTGGCCCACGAACATCACTTTGAGTCTAAATGGAAACCAATGGGGGATCTGGGTAGTAGCAGAGAAACACAGAGGGGAGGTTAAACACTGAGATAATCTACTGTAGTTTACAGAGCTCTAGAGATGGAAGATAGAGGGCAGGTTAAACTACTGTAGTTTACAGAGCTCTAGAGATGGACGACAGAGGGGAGGTTAAACACTGAGATAATCTACTGTAGTTTACAGAGCTCTAGAGATGGAGGACAGAGAGGAGGTTAAACACTGAGATAATCTACTGTAGTTTACAGAGCTCTAGAGATGGAGGACAGAGAGGAGGTTAAACACTGAGATAATCTACTGTAGTTTACAGAGCTCTAGAGATGGAAGGCAGAGAGGAGGTTAAACACTGAGATAATCTACTGTAGTTTACAGAGCTCTAGAGATTGGGGGATGAGGGGAGGTTAAAGACTGAGATAATCACTACTGTAGTTTACAGAGCTCTAGAGATGGAGGACAGAGAGGAGGTTAAACACTGAGATACTCTACTGTAGTTTACAGAGCTCTAGAGATGGAGGGAAGAGGGGAGGTTAAACACTGAGATAATCTACTGTAGTTTACAGAGCTCTAGAGATGGAGGCCAAAGAGGTTAAACGCTGAGATAATCTACTGTAGTTTACAGAGCTCTAGAGATGGAGGGAAGAGGGGAGGTTAAACACTGAGATAATCTACTGTAGTTTACAGCGCTCTAGAGATGGAGGACAGAGAGGAGGTTAAACACTGAGATAATCTACTGTAGTTTACAGAGCTCTTGAGATGGAAGATAGAGGGCAGGTTAAACTACTGTAGTTTACAGAGCTCTAGAGATTGGGGGATGAGGGGAGGTTAGACTGAGATAATCACTACTGTAGTTTACAGAGCTCTAGAGATAGAGGGGAGGTTAAACACTGAGATAATCTACTGTAGTTTACAGAGCTCTAGAGATGGAGGACAGAGAGGAGGTTAAACACTGAGATAATCTACTGTAGTTTACAGAGCTCTAGAGACACTCACACACACACACACCAGAGACACATTATAAACCAATGGATAAATATAGGCTTAGACCGTAGGGTGTCTCATCAATCACCAACAAAAAAACGCTGGGTTTTGTTTTTGTCATTTTCTGTTTTTCTATAAATAATTGCTCGACTAACTAACCCTCCTGTCGTTGTTGTCTCCAGAGACTAGGCTCTTAGTCTGACAGGAGTTAGCTAGTGGTTAGCTTAGCGCTGCAGCTGTGTTAGACTGATAGAAGTTAGCTAGGGGTTAGCTTAGCGCTGCAGCTGTGTTAGACTGATAGAAGTTAGCTAGTGGTTAGCTTAGCGCTGCAGCTGTGTTAGACTGATAGAAGTTAGCTAGTGGTTAGCTTAGCGCTGCAGCTGTGTTAGACTGATAGAAGTTAGCTTAGCGCTGCAGCTGTGTTAGACTGATCTCCCCTCTCTCTCTCTGTCTCTCGCTCCGTCTCTCGCCGTCTCCCTCTCTGTCTCTCTCCGTCTCCCTCTCTGTCTCTCTCTCTCCGTCTCTCTGTCTCTCTCTCGCCGTCTCTCTGTCTCTCTCTCTCTCTCTGTCTCTCTCTCTGTCTCTCTCCGTCTCTCTGTCTCTCTCCGTCTCTCTGTCTCTCTCTCTCCATCTCTGTCTCTCCGTCTCTCTCCGTCTCTCTCTCTCTGTCTCTCCGTCTCTCTCTCGCTCTCTCTGTCTCTCCGTCTCTCTCCGTCTCTCTCTCTCTGTCTCTCCGTCTCTCTCTCGCACACACACCGTTTATGAAGTTTTCTATTGAAAGCCCCAGTCAAAGACAAATACAAACCAAAGCCACTCCAGTAGCTGCTATATATCCTGCTGTGTGATGTTCCTGTAGGTTCCCCCACTGTAGTGACACTGCCTGCCCCCAGGCTACAGCTAGAGGGGAGTCCTGCTGTGACCTGCCTGGGGGGGGGGGGTGCGGAGGAGGAGGGGGGAGACTTGAGGGTGCACATCGTTACAACACTGTATTTATACATGACATTTGTAATGTCTTTATTCTTTGGGAACTTCTGTATGTGTAATGTTTACTGTTCATTTTTGTTGTTTATTTCACTTTTGTATATTATATACCTCACTTTCTTTGGCAATTTTAACACATGTTTCCCATGTCAATAAAGCCCCTTGAATTGACTGGAGGGTGGGCTGAGGATACAGGGAGGGAGGAGATGGTGGAGTGTTAGGAGGCAGGCTGGGGGTGGAGGTAGAGGTAGAGGGGGGGTATTGAGGAGGGGGTGGAGGTAGAGGGGGGGGGTAGTGAGGAGGTGGTGGAGTGTTAGGAGGCTGGCTGGGGGTGGAGGTAGAGGGGGGGTAGTGGAGGTAGAGTAGAGGGGGTGGAGGTAGGGGGGGTAGTGGAGGTAGAGTAGAGGGGGTGGAGGTAGAGGGGGGGGTAGTGGAGGTAGAGTAGAGGGGGTGGAGGTAGGGGGGGTAGTGGAGGTAGAGTAGAGGGGGTGGAGGTAGAGGGGGGGTAGTGGAGGTAGAGTAGGGGGGGTGGAGGTAGGGGGGGTAGTGGAGGTAGAGTAAAGGGGGTGGAGGTAGAGGGGGGAGTAGTGGAGGTAGAGTAGAGGGGGTGGAGGTAGAGTAGAGGTGGTGGAGGTAGAGTAGAGGTGGTGGAGGTAGATTAGAGGGGGTGGAGGTAGAGTAGAGGGGGTGGAGGTAGAGTAGAGGTGGTGAAGGTAGGGGGGGGGTAGTGGAGGTAGAGTAGAGGGGGTGGAGGTAGGGGGGGAGGTAGTGGAGGTAGAGTAGAGGGGGTGGAGGTAGAGGGGGGGTAGTGGAGGTAGAGTAGAGGGGGTAGAGGTAGGGGGGGGTAGTGGAGGTAGAGTAGAGGGGGTGGAGGTAGGGGGGGTAGTGGAGGTAGAGTAGAGGGGGTGGAGGAGGTAGAGTAGAGGGGGTGGAGGTAGAGTAGAGGGGGTGGAGGTAGAGTAGAGGTGGTGGAGGTAGAGTAGAGGTGGTGGAGGTAGGGGGGGGTAGTGGAGGTAGAGTAGAGGTGGTGGAGGTAGAGTAGAGGGGGTGGAGGTAGAGTAGAGGTGGTGGAGGTAGGGGGGGTAGTGGAGGTAGAGTAGAGGGGGTGGAGGTAGGGGGGGAGGTAGTGGAGGTAGAGTAGAGGGGGTGGAGGTAGAGGGGGGGTAGTGGAGGTAGAGTAGAGGGGGTAGAGGTAGGGGGGGTAGTGGAGGTAGAGTAGAGGGGGTGGAGGAGGTAGAGTAGAGGTGGTGAAGGTAGAGTAGAGGTGGTGGAGGTAGGGGGGGTAGTGGAGGTAGAGTAGAGGTGGTGGAGGTAGGGGGGGGTAGTGGAGGTAGAGTAGAGGGGGTGGAGGTAGGGGGGGTAGTGGAGGTAGAGTAGAGGGGGTGGAGGTAGGGGGGGTAGTGGAGGTAGAGTAGAGGGGGTGGAGGTAGGGGGGGGTAGTGGAGGTAGAGTAGAGGGGGTGGAGGTAGGGGGGGGTAGTGGAGGTAGAGTAGAGGGAGTGGAGGTAGGGGGGGGTAGTGGAGGTAGAGTAGAGGGGGTGGAGGTAGGGGGGGGTAGTGGAGGTAGAGTAGAGGGAGTGGAGGTAGGGGGGGGTAGTGGAGGTAGAATAGAGGGGGTAGTGAGGAGGTGCTAGAGGTAGAGTAGAGGGGGTGGAGGTAGGGGGGGGGTAGTGGAGGTAGAGTAGAGGGGGTGGAGGTAGGGGGGGTAGTGGAGGTAGAGTAGAGGGGGTGGAGGTAGGGGGGGTAGTGGAGGTAGAGTAGAGGGGGTAGTGAGGAGGTGGTGGAGGTAGAGTAGAGGGAGTGGAGGTAGGGGGGTAGTGGAGGTAGAGTAGAGGGGGGTCTCTGACTCTGAACGCGAAGTGAAAACAGATGGAGTGGGGAGGGGGGCTGACAGGCCTCTCTCTCTCTCTCTGATGAAATTGCCATTGATTTATAACAAATGTCAGCAGCCTGACGTAGCAGGCCCTGTTTTGTCTCTGTCACACACGGGGAGAGAGAGAGAGAGGGAGGGGGAGAAAGAGAGAGAGGGAGGAGGGAGGGAGGTAGAGGGGGGGATAGGGAGGGAGGGAGAGGAAGAGAGAGGGGAGAGAGAGAGGGGGGGGGAGAGAGGGAGGGAGGGAGGAAGAGGGAGGGAGAGAGGAAGAGGGAGGGAGAGAGGAAGAGGGAGAGGGAGATCCAAGGCTCGGGCTGCTTTCCTAATGTTATCCTGTTCACTATAGATCCTAATAAAATACTACCAGCCCCATGGACCCTGGCGAAAAGTAGTGCACTACGTAGGGAATAGGGTGCCATTCTGGTCTAAAGTAGTGCACTACGTTAGGGAATAGGATGTTGTTCTGGTCTAAAGTAGTGCACTACTTTAGGGAATAGGGTGCCGTTCTGGTCTACAGTAGTGCACTACGTTAGCTAATAGGGTGCCGTTCTGGTCTACAGTAGTGCACTACGTTAGGAAATAGGGTACCATTCTGGTCTAAAGTAGTGCACTACTTTAGGGAATAGGGTGCCGTTCTGGTCTACAGTAGTGCACTACGTTAGCTAATAGGGTGCCGTTCTGGTCTACAGTAGTGCACTACGTTAGCTAATAGGGTGCCGTTCTGGTCTACAGTAGTGCACTACGTTAGCTAATAGGGTGCCGTTCTGGTCTACAGTAGTGCACTACGTTAGGGAATAAAGTGCCACTGGTCTACAGTAGTGCACTACTTTAGGGAATAGGGTGCCATTCTGGTCTAAAGTAGTGCACTACGTTAGGGAATAGGGTGCCATTCTGGTCTACAGTAGTGCACTACGTAGGGAATAGGGTGCCATTCTGGTCTAAAGTAGTGCACTACGTAGGGAATAGGGTGCCATTCTGGTCTACAGTAGTGCACTACGTAGGGAATAGGGTACCATTCTGGTCTACAGTAGTGCACTACGTTAGGGAATAGGGTGCCATTCTGGTCTACAGTAGTGCACTACGTTAGGGAATAAAGTGCCACTGGTCTACAGTAGTGCACTACTTTAGGGAATAGGGTGCCATTCTGGTCTAAAGTAGTGCACTACGTAGGGAATAGGGTGCCATTCTGGTCTACAGTAGTGCACTACGTAGGGAATAGGGTACCATTCTGGTCTACAGTAGTGCACTACGTAGGGAATAGGGTGCCATTCTGGTCTAAAGTAGTGCACTACGTAGGGAATAGGGTGCCATTCTGGTCTACAGTAGTGCACTACGTAGGGAATAGGGTGCCATTCTGGTCTAAAGTAGTGCACTACGTAGGGAATAGGGTGCCGTTCTGGTCTACAGTAGTGCACTACGTAGGGAATAGGGTGCCGTTCTGGTCTACAGTAGTGCACTACGTAGGGAATAGGGTGCCATTCTGGTCTACAGTAGGGAATAGGGTGCCGTTCTGGTCTACAGTAGTGCACTACGTAGGGAATAGGGTGCCGTTCTGGTCTACTGTAGTGCACTACGTAGGGAATAGGGTGATAGATAGACAGGTTCCATCCATCAGTCACTCCTCCTCGTCTCTGACGGTCCTGTCCGTCCGTAAGTCTGACGAGCGGCGCAGAGCAGGTAACCCGGGCTCGCCGACCGGCATGACGGCTCTGTCCGGCTCGGTCACCGTGGGGATAGGAACAGGAAGTGACAGGTGGTCTCCAGGGGGAACGGCCTGTCCACGACAGCACGGTATGAAGATGGGCAGAAACTGCCTGTCCAATAGAAGTGATGATGTCAGTAGTTGTGTTGCTCAGTAACAAGCAGCCTGATGATGTCAGTAGTGTAGTTGTGTTGCTCAGTAACAAGCAGCCCGATGATGTCAGTAGTGTAGTTGTGTAGCTCAGTAACAAGCAGCCTGATGATGTTAGTAGTGTAGTTGTGTTGCTCAGTAACAAGCAGCCTGATGATGTCAGTAGTGTAGTTGTGTTGTACTGGGGCCTCAGTAACAAGCAGCCTGATGATGTCAGTAGTTGTGTTGCTCAGTAACAAGCAGACTGAGAATGTCAGTAGTGTAGTTGTGTTGCTCAGTAACAAGCAGCCTGATGATGTCAGTAGTGTAGTTGTGTTGCTCAGTAACAAGCAGCCTGATGATGTCAGTAGTGTCGTTGTGTTGCTCAGTAACAAGCAGCCTGGTGATGTCAGGTGTACTGGGGCCTCAGTAACAAGCAGCCTGATGATGTCAGTAGTTGTGTTGCTCAGTAACAAGCAGACTGAGAATGTCAGTAGTGTAGTTGTGTTGCTCAGTAACAAGCAGCCTGATGATGTCAGTAGTGTAGTTGTGTTGCTCAGTAACAAGCAGCCTGATGATGTCAGTAGTGTAGTTGTGTTGCTCAGTAACAAGCAGCCTGATGATGTCAGTAGTTGTGTTGCTCAGTAACAAGCAGCCTGATGATGACAGTAGTGTAGTTGTGTTGCTCAGTAACAAGCAGCCTGATGATGTCAGTAGTGTAGTTGTGTTGCTCAGTAACAAGCAGCCTGATTATGTCAGTAGTTGTGTTGCTCAGTAACAAGCAGCCTGATGATGTCAGTAGTTGTGTTGCTCAGTAACAAGCAGCCTGATGATGTCAGTCGTGTAGTTGTGTTGCTCAGTAACAAGCAGCCTGATGATGTCAGTAGTGTAGTTGTGTTGCTCAGTAACAAGCAGCCTGATGATGTCAGTAGTGTAGTTGTGTTGCTCAGTAACAAGCAGCCTGATGATGTCAGTAGTTGTGTTGCTCAGTAACAAGCAGCCTGATGATGTCAGTCGTGTAGTTGTGTTGCTCAGTAACAAGCAGCCTGATGATGTCAGTAGTGTAGTTGTGTTGCTCAGTAACAAGCAGCCTGATGATGTCAGTAGTGTAGTTGTGTTGCTCAGTAACAAGCAGCCTGATGATGTCAGTAGTGTAGTTGTGTTGCTCAGTAACAAGCCTGATAGCTTGCAGTCTGCTCTGCACTCTGACCTGGAGGCGGTGGCTCGGAGAGATAGCAGGACAGAGCTGGACTGATAAAGGTTATAGGTCACACACACAGCAGCCTGATGTCTGCTAACACACTGTGTTCTGTATCAGACAGGATCCTAGTGGCAGAGTGAGAGATATTTGTTATGGACTGTCCAACCCTACCAGCTCAAAAGTAGTGCACTATATAAGGAGTAGGAGGCCATTCAGGACACATCGTAAGTAGCGCACTATGTAGGGAGTAGGGGGCCGTTCGGGACACATCGTAAGTAGCGCACTATAAAGGGAGTAGGGGCCCGTTTGGGACACATTCTAAGTAGTGCACTACATAGGGAGTAGGGGGCCGTTCGGGACACATTCTATGTAGTGCACTACATAGGGAGTAGGGGGCCGTTCGGGACACATTCTAAGTAGTGCACTACATAGGGAGTAGGGGGCCGTTCGGGACACATTCTAAGTAGTGCACTACATAGGGAGTAGGGGGCCGTTCGGGACACATTCTATGTAGTGCACTATAAAGGGAGTAGGGGGCCGTTCGGGACACATTCTAAGTAGTGCACTACATAGGGAGTAGGGGGCCGTTCGGGACACATTCTATGTAGTGCACTATAAAGGGAGTAGGGGGCCGTTCGGGACACATTCTAAGTAGTGCACTACATAGGGAGTAGGGGGCCGTTCGGGACACATTCTAAGTAGTGCACTACATAGGGAGTAGGGGGCCGTTCGGGACAAGTCCAAGTTCTAGAAGACACTATGACATGAAAACCCTTTCGAACTTCTTCCTAGTTGACTTTCCATGTGTTCATGTCTGTTTCCATATATCTGATTATACTGTCTGTCTAATTCCTATTCATTCAGGTCTCCTTGTTGATATCATTCCTCTCAGTCCTTCCCTGTTGATATCCTTCCTCTCAGCCCTTCCTTGTTGATATCCTTCCTCTCAGCCCTTCCTTGTTGATATCCTTCCTCTCAGTCCTTCCTTGTTGATATCATTCCTCTCAGTCCTTCCTTGTTGATATCCTTCCTCTTCCTTCCTTGTTGATATCATTCCTCTCAATCCTTCCTTGTTGATATCATTCCTCTCAGTCCTTCCTTGTTGATATCATTCCTCTCAATCCTTCCTTGTTGATATCATTCCTCTCAGTCCTTCCTTGTTGATATCATTCCTCTCAATCCTTCCTTGTTGATATCATTCCTCTCAGTCCTTCCTTGTTGATATCATTCCTCTCAATCCTTCCTTGTTGATATCATTCCTCTCAGTCCTTCCTTGTTGATATCCTTCCTCTCAGTCCTTCCTTGTTGATATCCTTCCTCTCAATCCTTCCTTGTTGATATCCTTCCTCTCAGTCCTTCCTTGTTGATATCATTCCTCTCAGTCCTTCCTTGTTGATATCATTCCTCTGTCCTTCCTTGTTGATATCATTCCTCTCAGTCCTTCCTTGTTGATATCATTCCTCTTCCTTCATTGGTTCACTGAAGCAGAATAACACCGTTTTTACCATGGGTCGTGTTTATTATTTTTTTGCAGCAACGCTACCCCTAATTATTTGTCAATTACCATACCCCCCTCTCTCATCCCACTCTCCAACCCCCCTCTCTCATCCCACTCTCCAACCCCCCTCTCTCATCCCACTCTTCAACCCTCCTCCTCTTCCTCTCCTCATTTGAGGCTTCTACCATGATCTTTCTAGCGTGATGAAGTCACAGGTAATGATTTGAACAGCTTAATTACAGGTGTGGTGTTAGGGTCTGGCTGGGGGAACAATTACCAAACTAATTGGACAGGCATTTCTCTCTGCACCGGTCAGCACTAAAGAGAGAGAGAGAGAGGAGGACAGAGAGAGAGAGAGAGGAGGACAGAGAGAGAGAGAGAGAGGAGGACAGAGAGAGAGGAGGACAGAGAGAGAGAGAGAGGAGGACAGAGAGAGAGAGAGGAGGACAGAGAGAGAGAGAGAGAGAGAGAGAGAGGAGGACAGAGAGGTGTTATGGTCTGGCTGGGGGAACAATTACCAAACTAATTGGACAGGCAATTCTCTCTGCACCGGTCAGCACTAAAGAGAGAGAGAGAGGAGGACAGAGAGGTGTTAGGGTCTGGCTGGGGGAACAATTACCAAATTAATTGGACAGGCATTTCTCTCTGCCCCGGTCAGCACTAAAGAGAGAGAGAGAGGAGGACAGAGAGAGAGAGAGAGAGAGAGAGGAGGAGAGAGAGAGAGAGAGAGAGAGGAGGATGGAGAGAGAGAGAGGAGGACAGAGAGAGAGGAGAGAGGAGGACAGAGAGGGAGAGAGGAGGACAGAGAGAGGGGAGGATGGAGAGAGAGAGAGGAGGACAGAGAGAGAGAGAGAGGAGGATGGAGAGAGAGGAGGACAGAGAGAGAGAGGAGGATGGAGAGAGAGAGAGGAGGACAGAGAGAGAGAGGAGGATGGAGAGAGAGGGGGGGGCAGAGAGAGAGAGAGGAGGACAGAGAGAGAGACAGAGTGAAGAAAGAGACAGAGATATACAAAGACAGAGATAATTTTAGCTTTGGCTAATTTGCTCTCCCTCACACCAAAGACAAACTACATGAGAGACAGAAATTCATTCATTCATTAATTGACCTGCTGTACTGTGTGTCTACCCTCATTAGCACTTGGATGAGAGACGGCTCCTTTGTGTGGGTGGGTGGGTGGGTGGGTGGGTTGGTTGGCAGAGCAGACAGCGCCACCAAGTCACTCTCTGCCTACCGAGTCCAACCTACTCGGCTTAACAACAGGCTTTCATTCCCTGAGGAGAGAGATGGTGCTTCTATTACCGTAACAACTGACAGTGTTGTCTACTACTGGTAGACCTGGTCTCTGTGGAATAGGACCCTAACAACTGACAGTGTTGTCTACTACTGGTAGACCTGGTCTCTGTGGAATAGGACCGTAACAACTGACAGTGTTGTCTACTACTGGTAGACCTGGTCTCTGTGGAATAGGACCGTAACAACTGACAGTGTTGTCTACTACTGGTAGACCTGGTCTCTGTGGAATAGGACCGTAACAACTGACAGTGTTGTCTACTACTGGTAGACCTGGTCTCTGTGGAATAGGAACGTAACAACTGACAGTGTTGTCTACTGCTGGTAGACCTGGTCTCTGTGGAATAGGACCGTAACAACTGACAGTGTTGTCTACTGCTGGTAGACCTGGTCTCTGTGGAATAGGACCGTAACAACTGACAGTGTTGTCTACTACTGGTAGACCTGGTCTCTGTGGAATAGGACCGTAACAACTGACAGTGTTGTCTACTACTGGTAGACCTGGTCTCTGTGGAATAGGACCGTAACAACTGACAGTGTTGTCTACTACTGGTAGACCTGGTCTCTGTGGAATAGGACCCTAACAACTGACAGTGTTGTCTACTACTGGTAGACCTGATCTCTGTGGTACAGTGTTGTCTACTACTGGTAGACCTGGTCTCTGTGGTATAGTGTTGTCTACTACTGGTAGACCTGGTCTCTGTGGCCTTCATCAGGAGACGTGGTTACAACTTTACAACAGTCAGATTTCTCTCTCTCGCCTTCCTTTCCTCCTTTCCACCTTATCTCTCTCTCTCCCTCCTTATCTCTCACTCTCCCTCCCTCATTATCTCTCTCCCTCCCTCCCTCCTTATCTTTCTCTCTCCCTCACTCCATCCCTCCTTCTCTCCCGCTGGGCCTCTCTCTCCCTCCATCCCTCCTTCTCTCCCTCTGGGCCTCTCTCTCCCTCCATCCCTCCTTCTCTCCCTCTGGGCCATCTCCCTTTCTCTCTCCCTCCCTCCATCTCTCCCTCTGGGCCTCTCTCTCTCTCCCTCCATCCCTCCTTCTCTCCCTCCATCCCTCCCGCTGGGCCTCTCTCTCTCCCTCCATCCCTCCTTCTCTCCCTCTGGGCCTCTCTCTCTCTCTCCCTCCATCCATCCCTCCTTCTCTCTCTGTCTCTCACTCTCTTTCTCTGTCTCTCTCTATTCTATTTCATTCAAAGGGTCTTTATTGTCGTGGGACGTATGTTTCCTCTGTTAAAGGAAGTGAAATAAACAAGAAACAAAAGTCAAATAAATAATCCTAATCTCTACTCTCTCCCTTTTTCTCTCTCCCCCTTCTCTTTCTTTCTCTCTCCACCCCTCTCTGTCTCTCTCTCCCCCTCAAAAGCGCTCTCCTCTCTCTCTCTATCCATTGTTTCAGGCTACCCTACCAGGCTTGTCTCGCTGTGCTGATGGCTTCAAACCCATCCTCTCCTTTCCTCCTCTCCCTTCCTCTCTTCTCCCGTCCTCCTCTCCCTTCCTCTCTTCTCCTCTCCCTTCCTCTCTTCTCCTCTCCCTTCCTCTCTTCTCCTCTCCCTTCCTCTCTTCTCCCGTCCTCCTCTCCCTTCCTCTCTTCTCCCGTCCTCCTCTCCCTTCCTCTCTTCTCCTCTCCCTTCCTCTCTTCTCCTCTCCCTTCCTCTCTTCTCCTCTCCCTTCCTCTCTTCTCCCGTCCTCCTCTCCCTTCCTCTCTTCTCCTCTCCTCTCTGCTCCTCTCCTTTCCTCCTCTCTCATCCTCTCCCCTCCTCTTCTCCTCTCTCTCCCTCTTCTCCCCTCCTCCTCCTTTCCCGTCTCCTTCCTCCCCTCCTCCCCCTCAAAAGCGCTCTCCTCTCTCTCTCTATCCATTGTTTCAGGCTACCCTACCAGGCTTGTCTCGCTGTGCTGATGGCTTCAAACCCATCCTCTCCTTTCCTCCTCTCCCTTCCTCTCTTCTCCCGTCCTCCTCTCCCTTCCTCTCTTCTCCCGTCCTCGTCTCCCTTCCTCTCTTCTCCTCTCCCTTCCTCTCTTCTCCCGTCCTCCTCTCCCTTCCTCTCTTCTCCTCTTCCTTCCTCTCTTCTCCTCTCCCTTCCTCTCTTCTCCTCTCCCTTCCTCTCTTCTCCCGTCCTCCTCTCCCTTCCTCTCTTCTCCTCTCCCTTCCTCTCTTCTCCTCTCCCTTCCTCTCTTCTCCCGTCCTCCTCTCCCTTCCTCTCTTCTCCTCTCCTCTCTGCTCCTCTCCTTTCCTCCTCTCTCATCCTCTCCCCTCCTCTTCTCCTCTCTCTCCCTCTTCTCCCCTCCTCCTCCTTTCCCGTCTCCTTCCTCCCCCTTCCGTGTCCTTCCTACCCTCTCCCAGCAGATAGCTAATTTATAATATCTTATTAAAGGAGATTCGTTGGCTGATGGGTTTCTCTCATTGTTCTGTTTTCCACTCGTCGCCACGGCAATTACATCTGTTGTCAGACCTGATATTTGGTCCTCCTGCTGTTCCACTGGTCTGTTTTGAACGTGTTTCTGAAGTTATGCTGTGTCTGCTTTTTAACAAGCACATCTATGTACACACACACACACACACGCAGTACACACACACACACGTACACACACACACGCACACACACACACACGCAGTACACACACACACACATCTACACACACTCCTAATTATTCTGCTGCCTTGTCTTGGGATTGTCTTTCTGGTTCTGTTAGCCCATAGGGTGATTGGACTTCACCTGCAGAACTCTTATCTTATACCGTAACATGGTTCTGTTGGTTCTGGACCTCCTTACTGGAGGGATGAATCTGTATCAGAGAGACAGCAGTAACCTGGTTCTGTTGGTTCTGGAGAGATGAATCTGTATCAGAGAGACAGCAGTAACATGGTTCTGGACCTCCTTACTGGAGGTATGAATCTGTATCAGAGAGACAGTAGTAACCTGGTTCTGTTGGTTCTGGACCTCCTTACTGGAGGGATGAATCTGTATCAGAGAGACAGTAGTAACCTGGTTCTGTTGGTTCTGGACCTCCTTACTGGAGGGATGAATCTGTATCAGAGAGACAGTAGTAACCTGGTTCTGGACCTCCTTACTGGAGGGATGAATCTGTATCAGAGAGACAGCAGTAACCTGGTTCTGTTGGTTCTGGACCTCCTTACTGGAGGGATGAATCTGTATCAGAGAGACAGCAGTAACATGGTTCTGTTGGTTCTGGACCTCCTTACTGGAGGGATGAATCTGTATCAGAGAGACGGCAGTAACATGGTTCTGTTGGTTCTGGACCTCCTTACTGGAGGGATGAATCTGTATCAGAGAGACAGCAGTAACATGGTTCTGTTGGTTCTGGACCTCCTTACTGGAGGGATGAATCTGTATCAGAGAGACGGCAGTAACATGGTTCTGTTGGTTCTGGACCTCCTTACTGGAGGGATGAATCTGTATCAGAGAGAGACGGTAGGGGTTGGCCCCTGTGTGTGTGTGTGTGTGTGTGTGTGTGTGTGTGTGTGTGTGTGTGTGTGTGTGGTAGCAGCAGTATGGATCTCTGCAAAGAGAGGGGATCATTCACACCCTCACGTGCATGTGAGTCTCGTCCTCTGTGTTTGCAATGGGGGTGTGTGTGTGTGTGTGTGTGTGGCGGGCCTTCGTTCACGTAGGCCGGCATACCCAGGATCTCATGGGGAGTAATTAGGAGACAGAGAGTGGGAGTCAGAGTACAGAGAGACGTCCCAGGATCCTCTGTCGAGACGGGAAGAGGAAGAGAACCGTGTTCTAGTTGCCAGGCATCACTTCATCTTTTGGTTTCGTTCTCCTAGTAAATTGGGACGGGAGAACGTGGGTTTTATGTGGCAGATGTTTCCTTTCCTCTCCTGAAGGCCTTCTTGAAGGCCGGTGTCCTTAAGGAAGACTCTGCCAAGACGTTGACAGTAAAATCTCCTTTCATTGTCTCCCTGGGCCGTATGTGTGGCCCTGTTCTCCACAGCAGGCCGTATGTGTGGCCCTGTTCCCCACAGCAGACCGTATGTGTGGCCCTGTTCCCCACAGCAGACCGTATGTGTGGCCCTGTCGTATGTGTGGCCCTGTTCCCCACAGCAGACCGTATGTGTGGCCCTGTTCCCCACAGCAGGCCGTATGTGTGGCCCTGTTCCCCACAGCAGGTCGTATGTGTGGCCCTGTTCCCCACAGCAGGCCGTATGTGTGGCCCTGTTCTCCACAGTAGGCCGTATGTGTGGCCCTGTCGTATGTGTGGCCCTGTTCCCCACAGCAGGCCGTATGTGTGGCCCTGTTCTCCACAGTAGGCCGTATGTGTGGCCCTGTCGTATGTGTGGCCCTGTTCCCCACAGCAGGCCGTATGTGTGGCCCTGTTCCCCACAGCAGGCCGTATGTGTGGCCCTGTTCTCCACAGTAGGCCGTATGTGTGGCCCTGTCGTATGTGTGGCCCTGTTCCCCACAGCAAGCCGTATGTGTGACCCTGTTCCCCACAGCAGGCCGTATGTGTGGCCCTGTTCTCCACAGTAGGCCGTATGTGTGGCCCTGTCGTATGTGTGGCCCTGTTCCCCACAGCAGGCCGTATGTGTGGCCCTGTTCTCCACAGTAGGCCGTATGTGTGGCCCTGTCGTATGTGTGGCCCTGTTCCCCACAGCAGGCCGTATGTGTGGCCCTGTTCCCCACAGCAGGCCGTATGTGTGGCCCTGTTCTCCACAGTAGGCCGTATGTGTGGCCCTGTCGTATGTGTGGCCCTGTTCCCCACAGCAAGCCGTATGTGTGACCCTGTTCCCCACAGCAGGCCGTATGTGTGGCCCTGTTCCCCACAGCAGGTCGTATGTGTGGCCCTGTTCCCCACAGCAGGCCGTATGTGTGGCCCTGTTCCCCACAGCAGGCCGTATGTGTGGCCCTGTTCTCCACAGCAGGCCGTATGTGTGGCCCTGTTCTCCACAGCAGGCCGTATGTGTGGCCCTGTTCCCCACAGCAGGCCGTATGTGTGGCCCTGTTCCCCACAGCAGGCCGTATGTGTGGCCCTGTTCCCCACTGCAGGTCGTATGTGTGGCCCTGTTCCCCACAGCAGGTCGTATGTGTGGCCCTGTTCCCCACAGCAGGCCGTATGTGTGGCCCTGTTCCCCACAGCAGGCCGTATGTGTGGCCCTGTTCCCCACAGCAGGTCGTATGTGTGGCCCTGTTCCCCATCTCTCTCTCTCCTCTGAGTCTGATGGGATCTCTCTAAGGAGATAAGGAGAGAGAGGGGGAGAAGGAGAGAGATGGGGAGAAGGAGAGGGAGGGAGGGAGAGAGAGAGAGAGAGAGGAGCGAAAGAGGAGAGAATAAATATATCAAGGAGAATAATTAGACCAGAGAAAGTAGAGAACTATCAGGGAGAATAATTAGACCAGAGAAAGTAGACAACTATCAGGTGGAATAATTAGACCAGAGAAAGTAGAGAACTATCAGGGAGAAAGTAGAGAACTATCAGGGATAATAATTAGACCAGAGAAAGTAGAGAACTATCAGGGATAATAATTAGACCAGAGAAAGTAGAGAACTATCAGGTGGAATAATTAGACCAGGTAACGTCATCTTCTGCTCCTTCTGTCTTCAAGAGAGAGCAAAGGGCTTTTCTGTTTTGTTTAGAGTTTTTATTCTTAGTTCCCCAATGATGCTGCTGCTTTTCTTCTCAAAGAACACACCGTTTTGTTTGGTTGTCACCGACGACGACATCAACCAGCCTTCCAACAGGAAGTGATTATGACAAGATGAGACCGCTGTTACATACATTCACACACAGAGGAGAGGACTAGGGAGGTGGGGAGAGGAGAGAACTAGAGAGAGAGAGAGGAAGGGAGGTTGGGAGAGGAGAGAACTAGAGAGAGAGAGGAAGGGAGGTGAGGAAAGGAGAGGACTAGAGAGAGAGAGGAGGAGAGGACTAGAGAGAGAGAGAGGAAGGGAGGTGGGGAGAGGAGAGGAAGGGAGGTGAGGAGAGGACTAGGGAGAGAGAGAGAGGAAGGGAGGTGAGGAGAGAACGAGAGAGAGAGAGGAAGGGAGGTGGGGAGAGGAGAGAACTAGAGAGAGAGAGAGGAAGGGAGGTGGGGAGAGGAGAGAACTAGAGAGAGAGAGGAAGTGAGGTGAGGAAAGGAGAGGACTAGAGAGAGAGAGGAGGAGAGGACTAGAGAGAGAGAGAGGAAGGGAGGTGGGGAGAGGAGATGAAGGGAGGTGAGGAGAGGAGAGGACTAGGGAGAGAGAGAGAGGAAGGGAGGTGAGGAGAGGAGAGAACGAGAGAGAGAGAGGATGGGAGGTGGGGTGAGGAGAGGACTAGGGAGAGAGAGAGGGGAAGGGAGGTGAGGAGAGGAGAGAACGAGAGAGAGAGAGGATGAGAGGTGGGGTGAGGAGAGGACTAGGGAGAGAGAGAGAGGGAGGGAGGTGGGAGAGGAGAGGACTAGGGAGAGAGAGAGAGGAAGGGAGGTGGTGAGAGGAGAGAACTAGAGAGAGAGAGAGGAAGGGAGGAGAGGACTAGAGAGAGAGAAAGGGAGGTGAGGAGAGGAGAGGACTAGAGAGAGAGAGGAAGGGAGGTGAGGAGAGGACTAGAGAGAGAGAGAGGAAGGGAGGTGGGGAGAGGTGAGGAAGGGAGGTGGGGAGAGGAGAGGACTAGAGAGAGAGAGAGGAAGGGAGGTGAGGAGAGGAGAGGAGGACTAGAGAGAGAGAGAGAGGAAGGGAGGTGGGGAGAGGAGAGAACGAGAGAGAGAGAGGATGGGAGGTGGGGAGAGGAGAGGAAAGGGAGAGGAGAGAAAAGGGAGAGGAGAGGAGAGAAATGGAGAGGAGAGGAGAGGAAAGGGAGAGGAGAGGAGAGGAGAGAAAGTGAGAGGAAAGGAGAGAAAGGGAGAGGAGAGGAGAGAAAGGGAGAGAAGAGAAGAGAAAGGGAGAGGAGAGGAAGGGAGAGGAGAGAAAAGGAGAGAAGAGGAGAGGAAGGGAGAGGAGAGGAGAGAAAAGGGAGAGGAGAGGAGAGAAAGGGAGAGGAGAGGAAAGGGAGAGGAGAGGAAAGGAAAGGGAGAGGAGAGGAGAGAAAGAGAGAGGAAAGGGAGAGGAGAGAAGAGAAAGGGAGAGGAGAGAAAGGGAGAGAAGAGGAGGAGAGAAAGGAAGAGGAGAGGGAAGGGAGAGGAGAGGAGAGAAAGGGAGAGGACAGGGAGGCTGATCATCTTCATTGACATCCAGGTTATTGGTCAAGGCTTGTTAATACACAGCTGCTCTCATAATTAGTGCTGAAGTGGTTTGACCAATGACTGCACAATGGGCTTTGGACTGTGGGTGGGTGGGTGGGTGGGTGTGTGTGTGTGTGTGTGTTTGTGTGTGTGTGTGTGTGTGTGTGTGTGTGTGTGTGTGTGTGTGTGTGTGTGTGTGCTGCTTGGCTGGCTGGAACATACAGAAATGATAGAGTCCAGGGGGGATGGGCTGGCTTCCGTTTCTCTGTGCTGTTGTACTGGGTCGTGTGATGAGATGGACGACAGCAACAGGTCTGTCTCTCATGGATCAGGACTAGTGGTACAACCCCCCTCCTTCTGTTCCTTGTCCTCTTTCTTCTCTCTACTCTCTCCCCATCTCTCTATCCATCCCTCTCTCTAGTCTCTATCCATTCCTCTCTCTACTCTCTCCCATTTCTCTATCCATTCCTCTCTCTACTCTCTCCCATCTCTCTATCCATTCCTCTCTCTACTCTCTCCCCATCTCTCTAACCATCCCTCTCTCTAGTCTCTATCCATTCCTCTCTCTACTCTCTCCCCATCTCTCTAACCATCCCTCTCTCTAGTCTCTATCCATTCCTCTCTCTACTCTCTCCCATCTCTCTATCCATTCCTCTCTCTCCTTTCTCCCATCTCTCTATCCATTCCTCTCTCTACTCTCTCCCCATCTCTCTATCCATTCCTCTCTCTACTCTCTCCCATCTCTCTATCCATTCCTCTCTCTACTCTCTCCCCATCTCTCTATCCATTCCTCTCTCTACTCTCTCCCATCTCTCTATCCATTCCTCTCTCTACTCTCTCCCCATCTCTCTATCCATTCCTCTCTCTACTCTCTCTATCCATTCCTCTCTCTACTCTCCCATCTCTCTATCCATTCCTCTCTCTAGTCTCTATCCAATCCTCTCTCTAGTCTCTCTCTCCCCCATCTCTCTAGTCATTCCTCTCTCCCATCTCTCTATCCATTCCTCTCTCTCTCTCCCCATCTCTCTATCCATTCCTCCCTCCAGTCTCTCTCTTTATCATTCCCCTCTCTAGTCTCTCTCTCTCTCTATCCTCTCTATCATTCCCCTCTAGTCTCTCTCTCTCTCTCTCATTCCTCTATCTAGTCTCTCTCTCTCCCTCTCATTCCTCTCTCTAGTCTCTCTCTCTCTTTCATTCCCCTCTCTAGTGTCTCTCTCTCCCATATTCCTCTCTCTAGTCTCTCTCTCCCCCCCATCTCTCTAGCCATTCCTCTCTCTAGTCTCTCTCTCTCCCCCCATCTCTCTATCATTCCTCTCTCTAGTACCTCTCTCTCTAGCCATTCCTCTCTCTACTCTCTCTCTCTCTCTCTAGTACCTCTCTCTAGTACAACCATCAGATACTGTTCTGTACCTGACAGTCAATGTCCTCACCTGTGTGTCATAATCAGCCTCTCTGATGGAACTGTGTGTGTGTGTGTGTGTGTGTGTGTGTGTGTGTGTGTGTGTGTGTGTGTGTGTGTCACTATGTTATAAAATGAGGCTGGAGGAGAAAGCAATTACTCCTAATGCAGCAGAGGTCAATTGAATTCACTCCTCTCAGATGAAGAGATTAACTATTCTATTCCCAATGTTCGAGAGAGAGGGAGAGAGACTAGAGAGAGGGGGAGAGAGAGAAACACAGAGAGAGGGAGAGAGAGAGAGAGACTAGAGAGAGGGGGAGAGAGAGAAACACAGAGGGAGAGAGAGAGAGACACACACACAGAGGGAGAGAGAGAGAGAGAGAATGTAGAGACAGATGTGGAGAGAGAGAGAGAGAAGAAGAGACAGAAACGCACAGAGAGAGGGAGAGAGAGAGAGAGAAACACAGAGAGAGATAGAGGATGTAATTATTATCTTAGTAATTAGGTTCTTGCGGTCGTTAGGAAGGGGGCTTGATAAAGACTCACTGTGTCAAATCCCACTCTTTCATTAAGGAGACACTGATACTTAGGTGGGTTAAACCACAAAACCCACACGCTTCTTTCAACAGGGATATTGTTTCACTGCAGTATTAGTGTCACAGCTTCTCTATAATACAACAGAAAACAGTGTTATTTATTATTCAGAACAGCAGCAGATCCGGCGTTGACAACATCTAAACCTGTTGCTTCCTAGAGCGAGAACCTGTAGCACGCTGACAGAAAGTCAGAGAGAGAGGAAGGGAGAGAGAGAGGGAGAGAGAGGGGTGAAGGGAGAGGGAGAGAGAGGAAGGGAGAGAGAGAGGGGCGAAGGGAGAGAGAGAGAGGGGCGAAGGGAGAGAGAGGAATGGAGAGAGAGAGAAGGGCGAAGGGAGAGAGAGAGGGGCAAAGGGAGAGAGAGGAAGGGAGAGAGAGAGAGGGGCGAAGGGAGAGGGGAGGGCGAAGGGAGAGAGAGGAAGGGGGAGAGAGTGGGGGGGCGAAGGGAGAGAGAGAGAGGGGGGGGGCGAAGGGAGAGAGAGAGAGAGAGGGGCGAAGGAAGAGAGAGGAAGGGAGAGAGAGTTAGGAAGTGGCGAAGGGAGAGAGAGAGAGAGGAAGGGAGAGAGAGAGGAAGGGAGAGAGAGAGAGAGGGGCGAAGGGAGAGCGAGGAAGGGAGAGCGAGAGAGAGGGGCAGAGGGAGAGAGAGAGCGAGAGAGACAGCTACACCCCAGGTGTAGAAAGAGGAGAAGAGATGAGGTGTCTAGGTTTATCGGTTGCTTTGTCTCTCAGCGTGTCGTCACCACTGTGCAGCAGGGTGGAGGAAGACAGGAGAGAAAATGAAAAGGGAGAGAGAGAGAGAGATACAGGCCTCCTGTGGTGTGCTCAGGGCACAGTGTCATGTGGCTGATCCATCCTTAACAACTCATACAGGAAAGAAATCTGTGGGCCAACTAATCATGTTCCCAGAGTTTACCTGTCTCTGTGGGCCAACCAATACCTGTTCCCAGAGTTGACTTGTCTCTGTGGGCCAACAATACCTGTTCCCAGAGTTTACCACTCTATGTGGGCCAACCAATACCTGTTCCAAGATTTTACCTCTCTATGTGGGCCAACCAATACCTGTTCCCAGATTTTACCTCTCTATGTGGGCCAACAATACCTGTTCCCAGAGTTTACCACTCTATGTGGGCCAACCAATACCTGTTCCCAGAGTTTACCTCTCTATGTGGTCCAACCAATACCTGTTCCCAGACCAGCCACCCGGACAGCTGATGAAACTGAGCATTTCTGTCTGTAATAAACCCCTTTTTGTCGGGGAAAAACTCATTCTGATTGGCTGTGCC
Organism: Oncorhynchus clarkii lewisi; assembly: GCF_045791955.1. NCBI lineage: Eukaryota > Metazoa > Chordata > Actinopteri > Salmoniformes > Salmonidae > Oncorhynchus > Oncorhynchus clarkii. The sequence goes on from NC_092153.1 coordinate 1,672,948, forward strand.
TGGCTCCCCACTGGGTGGGTGGGCCTATGCCCCCCCCAAGGCTGAGCCCCTGCCCAGTCATGTTAAATCCATAGATTAGGCCCTAATGAATGTATTTAAATTGACTGATTTCCTGATATGAACTGTAACTCAGTAAAATCGTTGAAATTGTTTCATGTTTTTATTCAGTCTATATATGGTTTGGGTATAATGTGAATGTTTATGGTGAGTTTATACAGGGCGCATTTGTAAAAAATAAAAAAAGACCTATGTGCTTCCTTGTTAAAATAAAGTTCAGTAAAAAGCCACTGATCTGTACACACACACACACGCACACACACACACAGAGCAGTCCCCTCCCCTCCTCACCATAGCAACAGGCACTACACAGAGCCTCGCTACAGCTGTACACTGACGAATCACAGCGGAGAACAGCTTTCCTGACTGGAAGCTGTGATGCCTCTGTTTCAACTCCCCTCTAAACATGATGCCAGAGACTCACTAGTCAGACGGACTCACTGCCTCCCCATGCAGACACAGAGAGGCACACACACACACACAGGACACACACACACACACACACAGGACACACACAGTATGGTAATGTGTTCACTCACCACCAGTGGCATTCTACAGAAGGCTTGTGACGAATCCTGACATCTCTCTCTCTCTCTCTCCCTCCACTCCTCCCTCCCATTCTTCCTCCCTCCCCTTTCTATCTCTCCCTCCTTGTCTCCTTCCTCCCTCCCCTTTCTATCTCTCCATCCCTCTCTTCCTCTCTCCCTCCTCTTCCTCCCTCTCTCCCTCCCTCCTCCTCATCCCTCCTCTCCCTCCCTCCTCTTCCTCCCTCTCTCCCTCCCTCCTCTTCCTCCCTCTCTCCCTCCCTCCTCTTCCTCCCTCTCTCCCTCCCTCCTCTTCCTCCCTCTCTCCCTCCCTCCTCTCCCTCCCTCTCTCCCTCCCTCCTCTTCCCCCCTCTCTCCCTCCCTCCTATTCCCCCCTCTCTCCCTCCCTCCTCCTCATCCCTCTCTCCCTCCCTCGCCCCCCCTCTCTCCCTCCTCTTCCTCCCTCTCTCCCTCCCTCCCCTCTCCCTCCCTCCTCCTCATCCCTCTCTCCCTCCCTCCTCTTCCTCCCTCTCTCCCTTGCCCTCTCCCCAGTCAGGAAGTGTTTCACAACCAAAAAGACAAAATACCCGTTGTGATGCGGTGGTTTGGTTCAGACTGTCCTCTGAGGAGATGCTGTCAGTCTCTATGGTTCAGACTGTCCTCTGAGGAGATGCTGTCAGTCTCTATGGTTCAGACTGTCCTCTGAGGAGATGCTGTCAGTCTCTATGGTTCAGACTGTCCTCTGAGGAGATGCTGTCAGTCTCTATGGTTCAGACTGTCCTCTGAGGAGATGCTGTCAGTCTCTATGGTTCAGACTGTCCTCTGAGGAGATGCTGTCAGTCTCTATGGTTCAGACTGTCCTCTGAGGAGATGCTGTCAGTCTCTATGGTTCAGACTGTCCTCTGAGGAGATGCTGTCAGTCTCTATGGTTCAGACTGTCCTCTGAGGAGATGCTGTCAGTCTCTATGGTTCAGACTGTCCTCTGAGGAGATGCTGTCAGTCTCTATGGTTCAGACTGTCCTCTGAGGAGATGCTGTCAGTCTCTATGGTTCAGACTGTCCTCTGAGGAGATGATGTCAGTCTCTATGGTTCAGACTGTCCTCTGAGGAGATGCTGTCAGTCTCTATGGTTCAGACTGTCCTCTGAGGAGATGCTGTCAGTCTCTATGGTTCAGACTGTCCTCTGAGGAGATGCTGTCAGTCTCTATGGTTCAGACTGTCCTCTGAGGAGATGCTGTCAGTCTCTATGGTTCAGACTGTCCTCTGAGGAGATGCTGTCAGTCTCTATGGTTCAGACTGTCCTCTGAGGAGATACTGTCAGTCTCTATGGTTCAGACTGTCCTCTGAGGAGATGCTGTCAGTCTCTATGGTTCAGACTGTCCTCTGAGGAGATGCTGTCAGTCTCTATGGTTCAGACTGTCCTCTGAGGAGATGATGTCAGTCTCTATGGTTCAGACTGTCCTCTGAGGAGATGCTGTCAGTCTCTATGGTTCAGACTGTCCTCTGAGGAGATGCTGTCAGTCTCTATGGTTCAGACTGTCCTCTGAGGAGATGCTGTCAGTCTCTATGGTTTAGACTGTCCTCTGAGGAGATGCTGTCAGTCTCTATGGTTCAGACTGTCCTCTGAGGAGATGCTGTCAGTCTCTATGGTTCAGACTGTCCTCTGAGGAGATGCTGTCAGTCTCTATGGTTTAGACTGTCCTCTGAGGAGATGCTGTCAGTCTCTATGGTTCAGACTGTCCTCTGAGGAGATGCTGTCAGTCTCTATGGTTTAGACTGTCCTCTGAGGAGATGCTGTCAGTCTCTATGGTTCAGACTGTCCTCTGAGGAGATGCTGTCAGTCTCTATGGTTCAGACTGTCCTCTGAGGAGATGCTGTCAGTCTCTATGGTTCAGACTGTCCTCTGAGGAGATGCTGTCAGTCTCTATGGTTCAGACTGTCCTCTGAGGAGATGCTGTCAGTCTCTATGGTTCAGACTGTCCTCTGAGGAGATGCTGTCAGTCTCTATGGTTCAGACTGTCCTCTGAGGAGATGCTGTCAGTCTCTATGGTTCAGACTGTCCTCTGAGGAGATGCTGTCAGTCTCTATGGTTTAGACTGTCCTCTGAGGAGATGCTGTCAGTCTCTATGGTTCAGACTGTCCTCTGAGGAGATGCTGTCAGTCTCTATGGTTGACTGTCCTCTGAGGAGATGCTGTCAGTCTCTATGGTTCAGACTGTCCTCTGAGGAGATGCTGTCAGTCTCTATGGTTTAGACTGTCCTCTGAGGAGATGCTGTCAGTCTCTATGGTTTAGACTGTCCTCTGAGGAGATGCTGTCAGTCTCTATGGTTCAGACTGTCCTCTGAGGAGATGCTGTCAGTCTCTATGGTTCAGACTGTCCTCTGAGGAGATGCTGTCAGTCTCTATGGTTTAGACTGTCCTCTGAGGAGATGCTGTCAGTCTCTATGGTTCAGACTGTCCTCTGAGGAGATGCTGTCAGTCTCTATGGTTCAGACTGTCCTCTGAGGAGATGCTGTCAGTCTCTATGGTTCAGACTGTCCTCTGAGTAGATGATGTCAGTCTCTATGGTTCAGACTGTCCTCTGAGGAGATGCTGTCAGTCTCTATGGTTCAGACTGTACTCTGAGGAGATGCTGTCAGTCTCTATGGTTCAGACTGTCCTCTGAGGAGATGCTGTCAGTCTCTATGGTTCAGACTGTCCTCTGAGGAGATGCTGTCAGTCTCTATGGTTCAGACTGTACTCTGAGGAGATGCTGTCAGTCTCTATGGTTCAGACTGTACTCTGAGGAGATGCTGTCAGTCTCTATGGTTCAGACTGTCCTCTGAGGAGATGCTGTCAGTCTCTATGGTTCAGACTGTCCTCTGAGGAGATGCTGTCAGTCTCTATGGTTCAGACTGTCCTCTGAGGAGACAGGTTGATGCTGTCTGTCTCTTTGGTTCAGACTGTCCTCTGAGGAGACAGGTTGATGCTGTCAGTCTCTATGGTTCAGACTGTCCTCTGAGGAGACAGGTTGATGCTGTCAGTCTCTATGGTTCAGACTGTCCTCTGAGGAGACAGGTTGATGCTGTCAGTCTCTATGGTTCAATCTGTCCTCTGAGGAGACAGGTTGATGCTGTCAGTCTCTATGGTTCAGACTGTTCTCTGAGGAGACTGGTTGATGCTGTCAGTCTATGGTTCAGACTGTCTTCTGAGGAGACAGGTTGATGCTGTCAGTCTCTATGGTTCAGACTGTCCTCTGAGGAGACTGGTTGATGCTGTCAGTCTCTATGGTTCAGACTGTCCTCTGAGGAGACTGGTTGATATTGTCAGTCTCTATGGTTCAGACTGTCCTCTGAGGAGACAGGTTGATGCTGTCAGTCTCTATGGTTCAGACTGTCCTCTGAGGAGACAGGTTGATGCTGTCAGTCTCTATGGTTCAGACTGTCCTCTGAGGAGACTGGTTGATGCTGTCAGTCTCTATGGTTCAGACTGTCCTCTGAGGAGACTGGTTGATGCTGTCAGTCTCTATGGTTCAGACTGTCCTCTGAGGAGACAGGTTGATGCTGTCAGTCTCTATGGTTCAGACTGTCCTCTGAGGAGACAGGTTGATGCTGTCAGTCTCTATGGTTCAGACTGTCCTCTGAGGAGACAGGTTGATGCTGTCAGTCTCTATGGTTCAGACTGTCCTCTGAGGAGACAGGTTGATGCTGTCAGTCTCTATGGTTCAGACTGTACTCTGAGGAGACAGGTTGATGCTGTCAGTCTCTATGGTTCAGACTGTCCTCTGAGGAGACTGGTTGATGCTGTGAGTCTCTATGGTTCAGACTGTCCTCTGAGGAGACAGGTTGATGCTGTCAGTCTCTATGGTTCAGACTGTCCTCTGAGGAGACAGGTTGATGCTGTCTGTCTCTATGGTTCAGACTGTCCTCTGAGGAGATGCTGTCAGTCTCTATGGTTCAGACTGTCCTCTGAGGAGATGCTGTCAGTCTCTATGGTTCAGACTGTCCTCTGAGGAGATGCTGTCAGTCTCTATGGTTCAGACTGTCCTCTGAGGAGACAGGTTGATGCTGTCAGTCTCTATGGTTCAGACTGTCCTCTGAGGAGACAGGTTGATGCTGTCAGTCTCTATGGTTCAGACTGTCCTCTGAGGAGATGCTGTCAGTCTCTATGGTTCAGACTGTCCTCTGAGGAGACAGGTTGATGCTGAGGAGAGAGGGAAAGAGAGAGAGAGAGAGGGAGGGAGGGACTGGACATTATTTGGGCCTAGCTAAGCT
>NC_092153.1:1680280-1685280 GCF_045791955.1 Oncorhynchus clarkii lewisi
CACATTATTGTGGGTTAGAGACACATTACTGTGGGTTAGAGCAGAGACACATTACTGTGGGTTAGAGTCTAGACACATTACTGTGGGTTAGAGACACATTACTGTGGGTTAGAGTAGAGACACATTACTGTGGGTTAGAGACACAATACTGTGGGTTAGAGTAGAGACACATTACTATGGGTTAGAGTAGAGACACATTACTGTGGGTTAGAGACACATTACTGTGGGTTAGAGCAAAGACACATTACTGTGGGTTAGAGCAAAGACACATTACTGCGGGTTAGAGTAGAGACACATTACTGCGGGTTAGAGTAGAGACACATTAATGTGGGTTAGAGTAGAGACACATTACTGTGGGTTAGAGACACATTACTGTGGGTTAGAGCAGAGACACATTACTGTGGGTTAGAGTAGAGACACATTACTGTGGGTTAGAGTAGAGACACATTACTGTGGGTTAGAGACACATTACTGTGGGTTAGAGACACATTACTGTGGGTTAGAGACACATTACTGTGGGTTAGAGACACATTACTGTGGGTCAGAGACACATTACTGTGGGTTAGAGACACATTACTGTGGAGTAGAGACACATTACTGTGGGTTAGAGACAGTTATTAGACTGTAGGTTGACCTTTCATTACTGACTCAGTTATTAGACTGTAGGTTGACCTTTCATTACTGACTCAGTTATTAGACTGTAGGTTGACCTTTCATTACTGACTCAGTTATTAGGCTGTAGGTTGACCTTTCATTACTGACTCAGTTATTAGGCTGTAGGTTGACCTTTCATTACTGACTCAGTTATTAGGCTGTAGGTTGACCTTTCATTAATCTGTCAGTTATTAGACTGTAGGTTGACCTTTCATTAATCTGTCAGTTATTAGGCTGTAGGTTGACCTTTCATTACTGACTCAGTTATTAGACTGTAGGTTGACCTTTCATTAATCTGTCAGTTATTAGACTGTAGGTTGACCTTTCATTAATCTGTCAGTTATTAGGCTGTAGGTTGACCTTTCATTACTGACTCAGTTATTAGGCTGTAGGTTGACCTTTCATTACTGACTCGGTTATTAGACTGTAGGTTGACCTTTCATTAATCTGTCAGTTATTAGACTGTAGGTTGACCTTTCATTAATCTGTCAGTTATTAGGCTGTAGGTTGACCTTTCATTACTGACTCAGTTATTAGACTGTAGGTTGACCTTTCATTAATCTGTCAGTTATTAGACTGTAGGTTGACCTTTCATTAATCTGTCAGTTATTAGGCTGTAGGTTGACCTTTCATTACTGACTCAGTTATTAGGCTGTAGGTTGACCTTTCATTACTGACTCAGTTATTAGACTGTAGGTTGACCTTTCATTAATCTGTCAGTTATTAGACTGTAGGTTGACCTTTCATTACTGACTCAGTTATTAGACTGTAGGTTGACCTTTCATTACTGACTCAGTTATTAGACTGTAGGTTGACCTTTCATTAATCTGTCAGTTATTAGGCTGTAGGTTGACCTTTCATTACTGACTCAGTTATTAGACTGTAGGTTGACCTTTCATTACTGACTCAGTTATTAGACTGTAGGTTGACCTTTCATTACTGACTCAGTTATTAGACTGTAGGTTGACCTTTCATTAATCTGTCAGTTATTAGACTGTAGGTTGACCTTTCATTACTGACTCAGTTATTAGGCTGCAGGTTAACCTTTCATTACTGACTCAGTTATTAGACTGTAGGTTGACCTTTCATTACTGACTCAGTTATTAGACTGTAGGTTGACCTTTCATTACTGACTCAGTTATTAGGCTGTAGGTTGACCTTTCATTACTGACTCAGTTATTAGGCTGTAGGTTGACCTTTCATTACTGACTCAGTTATTAGGCTATAGGTTGACCTTTCATTACTGACTCAGTTATTAGGCTGTAGGTTGACCTTTCATTAATCTGTCAGTTATTAGACTGTAGGTTGACCTTTCATTACTGACTCAGTTATTAGGCTGTAGGTTGACCTTTCATTACTGACTCAGTTATTAGACTGTAGGTTGACCTTTCATTAATCTGTCAGTTATTAGACTGTAGGTTGACCTTTCATTACTGACTCAGTTATTAGACTGTAGGTTGACCTTTCATTACTGACTCAGTTATTAGGCTGTAGGTTGACCTTTCATTACTGACTCAGTTATTAGGCTGTAGGTTGACCTTTCATTACTGACTCAGTTATTAGACTGTAGGTTGACCTTTCATTAATCTGTCAGTTATTAGACTGTAGGTTGACCTTTCATTACTGACTCAGTTATTAGGCTGTAGGTTGACCTTTCATTAATCTGTCAGTTATTAGACTGTAGGTTGACCTTTCATTACTGACTCAGTTATTAGGCTGTAGGTTGACCTTTCATTAATCTGTCAGTTATTAGACTGTAGGTTGACCTTTCATTACTGACTCAGTTATTAGGCTGTAGGTTGACCTTTCATTACTGACTCAGTTATTAGACTGTAGGTTGACCTTTCATTACTGACTCAGTTATTAGACTGTAGGTTGACCTTTCATCACTGACTCAGTTATTAGACTGTAGGTTGACCTTTCATTAATCTGTCAGTTATTAGACTGTAGGTTGACCTTTCATTACTGACTCAGTTATTAGACTGTAGGTTGACCTTTCATTACTGACTCAGTTATTAGACTGTAGGTTGACCTTTCATTAATCTGTCAGTTATTAGGCTGTAGGTTGACCTTTCATTACTGACTCAGTTATTAGACTGTAGGTTGACCTTTCATTACTGACTCAGTTATTAGACTGTAGGTTGACCTTTCATTACTGACTCAGTTATTAGGCTGTAGGTTGACCTTTCATTACTGACTCAGTTATTAGACTGTAGGTTGACCTTTCATTAATCTGTCAGTTATTAGACTGTAGGTTGACCTTTCATTACTGACTCAGTTATTAGGCTGCAGGTTAACCTTTCATTACTGACTCAGTTATTAGACTGTAGGTTGACCTTTCATTACTGACTCAGTTATTAGACTGTAGGTTGACCTTTCATTACTGACTCAGTTATTAGGCGGTAGGTTGACCTTTCATTACTGACTCAGTTATTAGGCTGTAGGTTGACCTTTCATTACTGACTCAGTTATTAGGCTGTAGGTTGACCTTTCATTACTGACTCAGTTATTAGGCTGTAGGTTGACCTTTCATTAATCTGTCAGTTATTAGACTGTAGGTTGACCTTTCATTACTGACTCAGTTATTAGGCTGCAGGTTAACCTTTCATTACTGACTCAGTTATTAGACTGTAGGTTGACCTTTCATTACTGACTCAGTTATTAGACTGTAGGTTGACCTTTCATTACTGACTCAGTTATTAGGCGGTAGGTTGACCTTTCATTACTGACTCAGTTATTAGGCTGTAGGTTGACCTTTCATTACTGACTCAGTTATTAGACTGTAGGTTGACCTTTCATTAATCTGTCAGTTATTAGACTGTAGGTTGACCTTTCATTACTGACTCAGTTATTAGACTGTAGGTTGACCTTTCATTACTGACTCAGTTATTAGGCTGTAGGTTGACCTTTCATTACTGACTCAGTTATTAGACTGTAGGTTGACCTTTCATTAATCTGTCAGTTATTAGACTGTAGGTTGACCTTTCATTACTGACTCAGTTATTAGACTGTAGGTTGACCTTTCATTACTGACTCAGTTATTAGGCTGTAGGTTGACCTTTCATTACTGACTCAGTTATTAGGCTGTAGGTTGACCTTTCATTACTGACTCAGTTATTAGACTGTAGGTTGACCTTTCATTAATCTGTCAGTTATTAGACTGTAGGTTGACCTTTCATTACTGACTCAGTTATTAGGCTGTAGGTTGACCTTTCATTAATCTGTCAGTTATTAGACTGTAGGTTGACCTTTCATTACTGACTCAGTTATTAGGCTGTAGGTTGACCTTTCATTAATCTGTCAGTTATTAGACTGTAGGTTGACCTTTCATTACTGACTCAGTTATTAGGCTGTAGGTTGACCTTTCATTACTGACTCAGTTATTAGACTGTAGGTTGACCTTTCATTACTGACTCAGTTATTAGACTGTAGGTTGACCTTTCATCACTGACTCAGTTATTAGACTGTAGGTTGACCTTTCATTAATCTGTCAGTTATTAGACTGTAGGTTGACCTTTCATTACTGACTCAGTTATTAGACTGTAGGTTGACCTTTCATTACTGACTCAGTTATTAGACTGTAGGTTGACCTTTCATTAATCTGTCAGTTATTAGGCTGTAGGTTGACCTTTCATTACTGACTCAGTTATTAGACTGTAGGTTGACCTTTCATTACTGACTCAGTTATTAGACTGTAGGTTGACCTTTCATTACTGACTCAGTTATTAGGCTGTAGGTTGACCTTTCATTACTGACTCAGTTATTAGACTGTAGGTTGACCTTTCATTAATCTGTCAGTTATTAGACTGTAGGTTGACCTTTCATTACTGACTCAGTTATTAGGCTGCAGGTTAACCTTTCATTACTGACTCAGTTATTAGACTGTAGGTTGACCTTTCATTACTGACTCAGTTATTAGACTGTAGGTTGACCTTTCATTACTGACTCAGTTATTAGGCTGTAGGTTGACCTTTCATTACTGACTCAGTTATTAGGCTGTAGGTTGACCTTTCATTACTGACTCAGTTATTAGGCTGTAGGTTGACCTTTCATTACTGACTCAGTTATTAGGCTGTAGGTTGACCTTTCATTAATCTGTCAGTTATTAGACTGTAGGTTGACCTTTCATTACTGACTCAGTTATTAGGCTGTAGGTTGACCTTTCATTACTGACTCAGTTATTAGACTGTAGGTTGACCTTTCATTAATCTGTCAGTTATTAGACTGTAGGTTGACCTTTCATTACTGACTCAGTTATTAGGCTGTAGGTTGACCTTTCATTACTGACTCAGTTATTAGGCTGTAGGTTGACCTTTCATTACTGACTCAGTTATTAGGCTGTAGGT
>NC_092153.1:1687780-1712780 GCF_045791955.1 Oncorhynchus clarkii lewisi
CACCCTCCTCCCCAGTACACCATCCTCCCCAGTACACCCTCCTCCCCAGTACATCCTCCTCCGCAGTACACCCTCCTCCTCCCCAGTACATCCTCCTCCTCCCCAGTACATCCTCCTCCCCAGTACACCCTCCTCCTCCCCAGTACATCCTCCTCCCCAGTACACCCTCCTCCCCAGTACATCCTCCTCCCCAGTACACCCTCCTCCCCAGTACACCCTCCTCCTATGTGGATTCTGTGAGTCTGTGTGTTGTGTGTTAGGTGTGTTTGTGGCTAATGAGTGTTATCTAGGTCGTCTGTAGAAAGTTGATAAACCAACATAAGTGTCAACTTTAAACCAACCACATCCTCCCCAGTACACCCTCCTCCTCCCCAGTACATCCTCCTCCTCCCCAGTACACCCGCCTCCGCCCCAGTACACCCTCCTCCTCCTCAGTACATCCTCCTCCTCCCCAGTACACCCTCCTCCTCCCCAGTACATCCTCCTCCTCCCCAGTACATCCTCCTCCCCAGTACACCCTCCTCCTCCCCAGTACATCCTCCTCCTCCCAAGTACATCCTCCTCCCCAGTACACCCTCCTCCTCCCCAGTACATCCTCCTCCTCCCCAGTACATCCTCCTCCCCAGTACACCCTCCTCCCCAGTACACCCTCCTCCCCAGTACACCCTCCTCCTCCCCAGTACACCCTCCTCCTCCCCAGTACACCCTCCTCCCCAGTACATCCTCCTCCTCCCCAGTACATCCTCCTCCCAGGTACACCCTCCTCCTCCCCAGTACACCCTCCTCCTCCCCAGTACACCCTCCTCCCCAGTACACCCTCCTCCCCAGTACACCCTCCTCCCCAGTACACCATCCTCCCCAGTACACCCTCCTCCCCAGTACATCCTCCTCCGCAGTACACCCTCCTCCTCCCCAGTACATCCTCCTCCTCCCCAGTACATCCTCCTCCTCCCCAGTACATCCTCCTCCCCAGTACACCCTCCTCCTCCCCAGTACATCCTCCTCCCCAGTACACCCTCCTCCCCAGTACATCCTCCTCCCCAGTACACCCTCCTCCCCAGTACACCCTCCTCCTATGTGGATTCTGTGAGTCTGTGTGTTGTGTGTTAGGTGTGTTTGTGGCTAATGAGTGTTATCTAGGTCGTCTGTAGAAAGTTGATAAACCAACATAAGTGTCAACTTTAAACCAACCACATCCTTCCCCGGTGAAAGCCGTTGTTTCACCTCAGTGCTCGGAGAGAAAACTGTGTGGCGAAGATGTGAACAACAAAGGATAGAAATCAACAGGTGAAGCCGATGTAGTACAGCTAGTTGACAGCTGAAGGCTGTTCTGTTGTGGAGCTAGACACTGACGTCTCTCTCTCTCTCTCTCTCTCTCTCTCTCTCTCTCTCTCTCTCTCTCTCTCCTCCTCACCCCCCCCCTCTCTCTCTCTCTCTCTCTCTCTCTCTCTCTCTCTCTCTCTCTCTCTCTCTCTCCTCCCCCCCTCTCCCCCCCCCCCCCTCTCTCTCTCTCTCTCTCTCTCTCACACACACACACGTCTCACGCTGCTTATCTGTTGTTCTGTTTTCACGTTAAAGAAAACAACACGGCTAAATGAGGGAGTTGTGCTGAGAGCGTTACCGTCTCGTTGGGCCCTGTGTGTTTATCAGACGCAGCTGGTGTTGAACCTGGAAGTGTTTTGATCAGTGTGTGTTTATAGATGAACCTGGAAGTGTTTTGATCAGTGTGTTTATAGATGAACCTGGAAGTGTTTTGATCAGTGTGTTTATAGATGAACCTGGAAGTGTTTTGATCAGTGTGTTTATAGATGAACCTGGAAGTGTTTTGATCAGTGTGTTTATAGATGAACCTGGAAGTGTTTTGATCAGTGTGTTTATAGATGAACCTGGAAGTGTTTTGATCAGTGTGTTTATAGATGAACCTGGAAGTGTTTTGATCAGTGTGTTTATAGATGAACCTGGCAGTGTTTTGATCAGTGTGTTTATAGATGAACCTGGCAGTGTTTTGATCAGTGTGTTTATAGATGAACCTGGCAGTGTTTTGATCAGTGTGTTTATAGATGAACCTGGAAGTGTTTTGATCAGTGTGTTTATAGATGAACCTGGAAGTGTTTTGATCAGTGTGTTTATAGATGAACCTGGCAGTGTTTTGATCAGTGTGTTTATAGATGAACCTGGCAGTGTTTTGATCAGTGTGTATGAATGAACCTGGCAGTGTTTTGATCAGTGTGTGTGAATGAACCTGGCAGTGTTTTGATCAGTGTGTGTGAATGAACCTGGCAGTGTTTTGATCAGTGTGTTTATAGATGAACCTGGCAGTGTTTTGATCCGTGTGTATGAATGAACCTGGAAGTGTTTTGATCCGTGTGTATGAATGAACCTGGAAGTGTTTTGATCAGTGTGTATGAATGAACCTGGCAGTGTTTTGATCAGTGTGTGTGACTCAGACCCGAAGCCCTGTCCTGTAAAGCTAATTAGCTTCCAGACCACATCAACCTGCTCTGTGATCTGGTGACCTCTGGGGATTTACTGTGTTCTGCTAGACTAAGGAAAACACTGCTCCCTGGTGTGTGTGTGTGTGTGTGTGTGTGTGTGTGTGTGTGTGTGTGTGTGTGTGTGTGTGTGTGTGTGTGTGTGTGTGTTGCTTGTGTTTGTACCTGCTGTAATTTATCCAATATAATATCCCCAATACAGTATGTATCCACAGTGAACCAGTATACAGTATTTATCCACAGTAAACCAGTATACAGTATTTATCCACAGTAAACCAGTATACAGTATTTATCCACAGTAAACCAGTATACAGTATTTATCCACCCACAGTAATCCAGTATACAGTATTTATCCACAGTAAACCAGTATACAGTATTTATCCACCCCACAGTAAACCAGTATACAGTATTTATCCACAGTAAACCAGTATACAGTATTTATCCACAGTAAACCAGTATACAGTATTTATCCACAGTGAACCAGTATACAGTATTTATCCACAGTAAACCAGTAAACAGTATTTATCCAACCTTCAGTAAACCAGTATACAGTATTTATCCACAGTAAACCAGTAAACAGTATTTATCCACAGTAAACCAGTATACAGTATTTATCCACAGTAAACCAGTATACAGTATTTATCCACAGTAAACCAGTATACAGTATTTATCCACAGTGAACCAGTATACAGTATTTATCCACAGTAAACCAGTAAACAGTATTTATCCAACCTTCAGTAAACCAGTATACAGTATTTATCCACAGTAAACCAGTATACAGTATGTATCCACTGTAAACCAGTATACAGTATTTATCCACAGTAAACCAGTATACAGTATTTATCCACAGTGAACCAGTATACAGTATTCATCCACAGTGAACCAGTATACAGTATTTATCCACAGTAAACCAGTATACAGTAATCATCCACAGTAAACCAGTATACAGTATTTATCCACAGTGAACCAGTATACAGTATTTACCCACAGTAAACCAGTATACAGTATTCATCCACAGTAAACAGTATTTATCCACAGTAAACCAGTATACAGTATTCATCCACAGTAAACAGTATTCATCCACAGTAAACCTTTATACAGTATTCTTCCACAGTAAACAGTATTTATCCACAGTAAACCATTATACAGTATTCATCCACAGTAAACAGTATTTATCCACAGTGAACCAGTATACAGTAAATATCCACAGTAAACAGTATTTATCCACAGTAAACCATTATACAGTATTCATCCACAGTAAACAGTATTTATCCACAGTGAACCAGTATACAGTAAATATCCACAGTATACAGTATTCATCCACAGTAAACCAGTATACAGTATTTATCCACAGTGAACCAGTATGCAGTATTTATCCACAGTAAACCAGTATACAGTATTCATCCACAGTAAACCTGTATACAGTATTCATCCACAGTTTATTTCTCCATGGTGAACTCTACTCCACCCCACCATATAGACTTGTTGCTCGGCTATAGACTTTCTAAGTGGTTGAGTTCCTCGTCTCTCTGTCAGTAGTGATTTATTGTTATGGCCCTGTGGCCCCATGGGAGCTCTCGGCATAAAGGAGATAAATACTGCACTTACTGTAACCTTTCAGTCCCTAAAGGCATCCCCCTCTTCCTTCACCTCCTTTTTCCCCTCCTCCTAAAGATGATCCTTCAGTTCCTCTGCCTCACACACACACACACACTCTCAAACATACCCACCCATTCTCATACGCACACTTACTCTTTCAAACACACTCTTTCAAAAACAGAAATACACTCACCCTCCTTTTTTGGGGTCAAGGAAACTCAACCGACTCCACTCTACTCAATTATTTTTCTCCAGGGGGTCTCAGGAGTATCTTCCAAACGGTCGCTGTGTGTGTGTGTGTGGTCTCAGGAGTGTCTCCCAAACGGTCGCTGTGTGTGTGTGTGGTCTCAGGAGTGTCTCCCAAACGGTTGCTGTGTGTGTGGTGTCTCAGGAGTCACTCCCAAACGGTCGCTGTGTGTGTGGTCTCAGGAGTGTCTCCCAAACGGTCGCTGTGTGTGTGTGTGGTCTCAGGAGTGTCTCCCAAACGGTCGCTGTGTGTGTGTGTGGTCTCAGGAGTGTCTCCCAAACGGTCGCTGTGTGTGTGTGTGGTCTCAGGAGTGTCTCCCAAACGGTCGCTGTGTATGTGCGTGGTCTCAGGAGTATCTCCCAAACGGTCGCTGTGTGTGTGTGTGGTCTCAGGAGTGACTCCCAAACGGTCGCTGTGTGTGTGTGGTCTCAGGAGTGTCTCCCAAACGGTCGCTGTGTGTGTGCGTGGTCTCAGGATTGTCTCCCAAACGGTCGCTGTGTGTGTGTGGTCTCAGGAGTGTCTCCCAAACGGTCGCTGTGTGTGTGTGTATATGGTCTCAGGAGTGTCTCCCAAACGGTCGCTGTGTGTGTGTGTATATGGTCTCAGGAGTGTCTCCCAAACGGTCGCTGTGTGTGTGTGTGTATGGTCTCAGGAGTGTCTCCCAAACGTTAATGTGGATCCCAGATCCCCTGAAGGTAGACAGTGTCCTTAATGTGGATCCCAGCTCCCCTGAAGGTAGACAGTGTCCTTAATGTGGATCCCAGATCCCCTGAAGGTAGTCAGTGTCCTTAATGTGGATCCCAGCTCCCCTGAAGGTAGACAGTGTCCTTAATGTGGATCCCAGATCCCCTGAAGGTAGACAGTGTCCATAATGTGGATCCCAGCTCCCCTGAAGGTAGACAGTGTTTCCTCCTTAATGTGGATCCCAGCTCCCCTGAAGGTAGTCAGTGTCCTTAATGTGGATCCCAGATCCCCTGAAGGTAGTCAGTGTCCTTAATGTGGATCCCAGCTCCCCTGAAGGTAGACAGTGTCCTTAATGTGGATCCCAGCTCCCCTGAAGGTAGACCGTGTCCTTAATGTGGATCCCAGCTCCCCTGAAGGTAGACAGTGTCCTTAATGTGGATCCCAGCTCCCCTGAAGGTAGACAGTGTCCTTAATGTGGATCCCAGCTCCCCTGAAGGTAGACAGTGTCCTTAATGTGGATCCCAGATCCCCTGAAGGTAGACAGTGTCCTTAATGTGGATCCCAGATCCCCTGAAGGTAGTCAGGGCTGTTCTGACAGACTGGTATAGGACAGTAGGTTTATACTGTCTGTTATGGGACAGTAGGTTTATACTGTCTGTTATAACTACAGTTAAACTATAGGACAGTAGGTTTATACTGTCTGTTATAACTACAGTTAAACTATAGGACAGTAGGTTTGTACTGTCTGTTATAACTACAGTTAAACTATAGGACAGTAGGTTTATACTGTCTGTTATGGGACAGTAGGTTTATACTGTCTGTTATAACTACAGTTAAACTATAGGACAGTAGGTTTGTACTGTCTGTTATAACTATAGTTAAACTATAGGACAGTAGGTTTATACTGTCTGTTATAACTACAGTTAGACTATAGGACAGTAGGTTTATACTGTCTGTTATGGGACAGTAGGTTTATACTGTCTGTTATAACTATAGTTAAACTATAGGACAGTAGGTTTATACTGTCTGTTATGGGACAGTAGGTTTATACTGTCTGTTATGGGACAGTAGGTTTATACTGTCTGTTATGACTATAGTTAAACTATAGGACAGTAGGTTTATACTGTCTGTTATAACTACAGTTAAACTATAGGACAGTAGGTTTATACTGTCTGTTATAACTACAGTTAAACTATAGGACAGTAGGTTTATACTGTCTGTTATGGGACAGTAGGTTTATACTGTCTGTTATAACTATAGTTAAACTATAGGACAGTAGGTTTATACTGTCTGTTATGGGACAGTAGGTTTATACTGTCTGTTATAACTATAGTTAAACTATAGGACAGTAGGTTTATACTGTCTGTTATGGGACAGTAGGTTTATACTGTCTGTTATAACTACAGTTAAACTATAGGACAGTAGGTTTGTACCGTCTGTTATAACTACAGTTAAACTATAGGACAGTAGGTTTATACTGTCTGTTATAACTACAGTTAAACTATAGGACAGTAGGTTTATACTGTCTGTTATAACTACAGTTAAACTATAGGACAGTAGGTTTATACTGTCTGTTATAACTACAGTTAAACTATAGGACAGTAGGTTTATACTGTCTGTTATAACTACAGTTAAACTATAGGACAGTAGGTTTATACTGTCTGTTATAACTATAGTTAAACTATAGGACAGTAGGTTTATACTGTCTGTTATGGGACAGTAGGTTTATACTGTCTGCTATAACTACAGTTAAACTATAGGACAGTAGGTTTATACTGTCTGTTATGGGACAGTAGGTTTATACTGTCTGTTATAACTACAGTTAAACTATAGGACAGTAGGTTTGTACTGTCTGTTATAACTACAGTTAAACTATAGGACAGTAGGTTTATACTGTCTGTTATAACTACAGTTAAACTATAGGACAGTAGGTTTGTACTGTCTGTTATAACTACAGTTAGACTATAGGACAGTAGGTTCTCTGCAGCTACTGTAGAGGGGTTGAGATGATTCCCACAGAAATATTGTGTGTGTGTGTGTGTGTGTGTGTGTGTGTGTGTGTGTGAGGTGCGTGGTGGTCCATGTCTTTTTAATTGCTGACTGGGTGAGGCCTCTCCAGACGGGGGGAGACGTGGGGGGCAGGCCAGTGGAGCGGACCTCTCCGTTAATTTGTGTCTCTCTCTGATCCTCTCTTTACCCACCTCCCCTCTCTACCCACCTCCTCTCTCCCCACCTCCTCTCTCCCCGCCTCTCCTCTTTCCCCACATACTCTCTCCCCACTCCTCTCTCTCCATCTCCCCTCTCTCCCCACCTCCTCTCTCCCCCTCCCCTCTCTCCCCACCACCTCTCTCCCCCTCCCCTCTCTCCCCACCTCCTCTCTCCCCCTCCCTTCTCTCCCCACCTCCTCTCTCCCCCTCCTCTCTCTACCCTCCCCTCTCTCCCCACATACTCTCTCACCCCTCCTCTCTCTCCATCTCCTCTCTCTCCCCACCTCCACTCTCTCCCCCCTCTCTCCCTGCCTCCTCTCTCCCCACCCTCTCTCCCTGCCTCCTCTCTCCCCACATACTCTCTCACCCCTCCTGTCTCCATCTCCCCTCTCTCCCCACATACTCTCTCACCCCTCCACTCTCGCCATCTCCCCTCTCTCCCCACCTCCTCTCTACCCTCCCCTCTCTCCCCACCTCCTCTCTACCCTCCCCTCTCTCCCCACCACCTCCTCTCTCTACCCTCCCCTCTCTCCCCACCACCCCTCTCTACCCTCCCCTCTCTACCCTCCCCTCTCTCCCCACCTCCTCTCTACCCTCCCCTCTCTCCCCACCTCCTCTCTCTACCCTCCCCTCTCTCCCCACCTCCTCTCTCTACCCTCCCCTCTCTCCCCACCTCCTCTCTCTACCCTCCCCTCTCTCCCCACCTCCTCTCTCTACCCTCCCCTCTCTCCCCACCTCCTCTCTCTACCCTCCCCTCTCTCCCCACCTCCTCTCTCTACCCTCCTCTCTCTACCCTCCTCTCTCTACCCTCCCCTCTCTACCCTCCTCCTTTCTCCACACTCCCCTCTCCCCACCTCCTCTCTCTCCCCTCCCCTCTCTACATTCTCTACCCTCTCTTTTCACCTCCTCTCTCTCCTCTCCTTCCCTCCTCCTCGTCGTTGAGTGGTGGTGACCTTCAAATGGAGTCTTAACACAAGGCTTAATATCGTTGAGATGCCAGCAGTCACAGCAACCGACACTGTTTAGCCTGAGTGTTCTGGGGGCCAAGTTAACCATTAGCATCACCCAGGAGTCGTGTGCCCTCCTCTTTAATTATGTTCAGTTACATCTCTAGGATTCAGCAGAGGAGAGAGAGAGGACAGGGCCTCCCACACACGCCAACTCATCTATACACACACTCCTTCAGCTATATGTTAAAGATCTACAGGCGATGTCTGGTGTTTACAGACAGATGATCTATAGGTGATGTCTGTTGTTTACAGACAGATGATCTATAGGTGATGTCTGTTTACAGTAAGACATTACTCTCACAGTATCGTCTCTCGTAATGTCCTCTTCTCTCAGCAGAAGTTGATCACGTACCCTGTGTCCCAAATGACTCTCTATTCCGCGACTCTGGTCTAAAGTAGTGTACTGAATAGGGAATATGGTGCCATAGGGCTCTGGTCTAAAGTAGTGTACTGAATAGGGAATATGGTGGCATAGGGCTCTGGTCTAAAGTAGTGTACTGAATAGGGAATATGGTGCCATAGGGCTCTGATCTAAAGTAGTGTACTGAATAGGGAATATGGTGCCATAGGGCTCTGGTCTAAAGTAGTGTACTGAATAGGGAATATGGTGGCATAGGGCTCTGGTCTAAAGTAGTGTACTGAATAGGGAATATGGTGCCATAGGGCTCTGGTCTAAAGTAGTGTACTGAATAGGGAATATGGTGGCATAGGGCTCTGGTCTAAAGTAGTGTACTGAATAGGGAATATGGTGGCATAGGGCTCTGGTCTAAAGTAGTGTACTGAATAGGGAATATGGTGCCATAGGGCTCTGGTCTAAAGTAGTGTACTGAATAGGGAATATGGTGCCATAGGGCTCTGGTCTAAAGTAGTGTACTGAATAGGGAGCTATTTAGGACAGCGGTCATGGGTGCAGTAGGTGAATATATGCATGTTGTCTCTTATGAGATAAATGCTAATGGGTGATGGAGTGTCTGAGCATGAATACCGTGTGTTTGTGTCCTCACCCTGCTGGAATGGCAATGAGAGTTGACCTTTAGACCGAGGAAGCAGACAGCTTGGCTTGTATCCCAAATGGCACCCTATCTATCTATGTTGTAGTGCACTACGTTAGACCAGATCCCTATGGGCCCTGTTCATAGGTAGTGCACTATAAAGGGAGTAGGGTTCCACGTGGTGATGCAACCCTGCTCTGATCTCCTCCTCCACTAGGCTCATTACTGATTACTGAAACCATTCAACTCTCTCTCTCTCTGTCTCTCTCTCTCTGTCCTTCTCTCTCTCTCTCTCTCTCCCACTCTGTCTCTCTCTCTCTCTCTGTCTCTCTCTGTCTCTCTCTCTCTCTCTGTCTCTCTCTCTCTCTGTCTCTCTCTCTCTCTCTCTCTCTCTGTGTCTCTCTCTCTCTCTCTCAATTCAATTCAATTCAATTCAATTCAAGGGCTTTATTGGCATGGGAAACATGTGTTAACATTGCCAAAGCAAGTGAGGTAGACAACATACAAAGTGAAAATATAAAGTGAAAAACTCTCTGTCTCTCTCTCTGTCTCTCTCTCTGTCTCTCTCTCTGTCTCTCTCTCTCTCTCTCTCTCTCTCTGTCTCTCTCTCTGTCTCTCTGTCTCTCTCTATGTCTCTCTCTGTCTCTCTCTGTCTCTCTCTCTCTGTCTCTCTCTGTCTCTCTCTCTGTCTCTCTGTCTTTATCTGTCTCTCTCTCTGTCTCTCTCTCCATCTCTCTCTCTACCCCCCTCCTCTCTCTCTCTCTGTCTCTCTCTCTCTGTCTCTCTCTGTCTCTCTCTGTCTCTGTCTCTGTCTCTGTCTCTCTGTCTCTCTGTCTTTCTCTCTCTTTCTCTCTCTCTCTCTCAATCTCTCTCTCTCTCTCTTTCTCTCTCTTTCTATTGGTTTCCAGAGGTCATGTGGAGGTCATTAGGATGTTTCAGATGTAGTTCTATTGGTTTCCAGGGGTCATGTGGAGGTCAATCAGATGTTTCAGCTGTAGTTCTGTTTGTTTCCAGAGGTCATGTACAGGTCAACTAGATGTTTCAGCTGTAGTTCTATTGGTTTCCAGAGGTCATGTACAGGTCAACTAGATGTTTCAGCTGTAGTTCTATTGGTTTCCAGAGGTCATGTACAGGTCAACTAGATGTTTCAGCTGTAGTTCTATTGGTTTCCAGAGGTCATGTACAGGTCAACTAGATGTTTCAGCTGTAGTTCTGTTGGTTTCCAGAGGTCATGTACAGGTCAACTAGATGTTTCAGCTGTAGTTCTATTGGTTTCCAGAGGTCATGTACAGGTCAACTAGATGTTTCAGCTGTAGTTCTATTGGTTTCCAGAGGTCATGTACAGGTCAACTAGATGTTTCAGCTGTAATTCTATTGGTTTCCAGAGGTCATGTACAGGTCAACTAGATGTTTCAGCTGTAGTTCTGTTTGTTTCCAGAGGTCATGTACAGGTCAACTAGATGTTTCAGCTGTAGTTCTATTGGTTTCCAGAGGTCATGTACAGGTCAACTAGATGTTTCAGCTGTAGTTCTATTGGTTTCCAGAGGTCATGTACAGGTCAACTAGATGTTTCAGCTGTAGTTCTGTTGGTTTCCAGAGGTCATGTACAGGTCAACTAGATGTTTCAGCTGTAGTTCTATTGGTTTCCAGAGGTCATGTACAGGTCAACTAGATGTTTCAGCTGTAGTTCTATTGGTTTCCAGAGGTCATGTACAGGTCAACTAGATGTTTCAGCTGTAATTCTATTGGTTTCCAGAGGTCATGTACAGGTCAACTAGATGTTTCAGCTGTAGTTCTATTGGTTTCCAGAGGTCATGTACAGGTCAACTAGATGTTTCAGCTGTAGTTCTATTGGTTTCCAGAGGTCATGTACAGGTCAACTAGATGTTTCAGATGTAGTTCTATTGGTTTCCAGAGGTCATGTACAGGTCAACTAGATGTTTCAGCTGTAGTTCTATTGGTTTCCAGGGGTCATGTACAGGTCAACTAGATGTTTCAGATGTAGTTCTATTGGTTTCCAGAGGTCATGTACAGGTCAACTAGATGTTTCAGATGTAGTTCTATTGGTTTCCAGAGGTCATGTACAGGTCAACTAGATGTTTCAGATGTAGTTCTATTGGTTTCCAGAGGTCATGTACAGGTCAACTAGATGTTTCAGCTGTAGTTCTATTGGTTTCCAGAGGTCATGTACAGGTCAACTAGATGTTTCAGATGTAGTTCTATTGGTTTCCAGAGGTCATGTACAGGTCAACTAGATGTTTCAGCTGTAGTTCTGTTGGTTTCCAGAGGTCATGTACAGGTCAACTAGATGTTTCAGCTGTAGTTCTATTGGTTTCCAGAGGTCATGTACAGGTCAACTAGATGTTTCAGCTGTAGTTCTATTGGTTTCCAGAGGTCATGTACAGGTCAACTAGATGTTTCAGCTGTAATTCTATTGGTTTCCAGAGGTCATGTACAGGTCAACTAGATGTTTCAGCTGTAGTTCTATTGGTTTCCAGAGGTCATGTACAGGTCAACTAGATGTTTCAGCTGTAGTTCTATTGGTTTCCAGAGGTCATGTACAGGTCAACTAGATGTTTCAGCTGTAGTTCTATTGGTTTCCAGGGGTCATGTACAGGTCAACTAGATGTTTCAGATGTAGTTCTATTGGTTTCCAGGGGTCATGTACAGGTCAACTAGATGTTTCAGATGTAGTTCTATTGGTTTCCAGAGGTCATGTACAGGTCAACTAGATGTTTCAGCTGTAGTTCTATTGGTTTCCAGAGGTCATGTACAGGTCAACTAGATGTTTCAGATGTAGTTCTATTGGTTTCCAGAGGTCATATACAGGTCAACTAGATGTTTCAGCTGTAGTTCTATTGTTTTCCAGAGGTCATGTACAGGTCAACTAGATGTTTCAGATGTAGTTCCATGTGTTTTCCAGAGGTCATTTATGCATCGTTAGTGTCACGTTTGGACTGGTACCCTCAGGGGTTGCTAGTGCCGTGTTATCGCTGCTAACCAACACGTGGGAGCGTGTCCTAAATTACACCCGATTCCCTGTATAGTGCACTACTTCTGCCCAGTGTGGAGGTACTAGGGTGCCGTTTGAGAAACACACATAATGAGTTGATCTGAGTTCAGCTGGAGGTTTGGCAGAATGCAGGGAAGGACAATACACACACACCCCTGGTCAACATATCACTATGGAGACAATACACTCCTCTGGTTGGTCAACTTATCACTATGGAGACAATACACTCCTCTGGTTGGTCAACATATCACTATGGAGATAATACACTCCTCTGGTTGGTCAACATATCACTATGGAGACAATACACTCCTCTGGTTGGTCAACATAACACTATAGAGACTACAGTCCTCTGGTCAACATATCACTATGGAGACAATACACTCCTCTGGTCAACACTATAGAGACAATACACTCCTCTGGTCATCACTACAGAGACAATACACTCCTCTGGTCAACATATCACTATGGAGACAATACACTCCTCTGGTCAACACTATAGAGACAATACACTCCTCTGGTCAACATATCACTATAGAGACAATACACTCCTCTAGTCAACACTATAGAGACAATACACTCCTCTGGTCAACATATCACTAGGGAGACAATACACTCCTCTAGTCAACACTATAGAGACAATACACTCCTCTGGTCAACACTATGGAGACAATACACTCCTCTGGTTGGTCAACATATCACTATGGAGACAATACACTCCTCTGGTTGGTCAACATATCACTATGGAGACAATACACTCCTCTGGTCAACACTATAGAGACAATACACTCCTCTGGTCAACACTATAGAGACTACACTCCTCTGGTCATCACTACAGAGACAATACACTCCTCTGGTCAACATATCACTATGGAGACAATACACTGCTCTGGTCAACACTATAGAGACAATACACTCCTCTGGTCAACATATCACTATAGAGACAATACACTCCTCTAGTCAACACTATAGAGACAATACATTCCTCTGGTCAGCATATAACTAAGGAGACAATACACTCCTCTGGTCAACATATCACTATAGAGACAATACACTCCTCTGGTCAACACTATAGAGACAATACACTCCTCTGGTCAACACTATGGAGATAATACACTCCTCTGGTCAACACTATAGAGACAATACACTCCTCTGGTCAACATATCACTATAGAGACAATACACTCCTCTGGTCAACACTATAGAGACAATACACTCCTCTGGTCAACATATCACTATGGAGACAATACACTCCCCTGGTCAACACTATAGAGACAATACACTCCTCTGGTCATCACTACAGAGACAATACACTCCTCTGGTCAACATATCACTATAGAGACAATACACTCCTGTGGTCAACATATCACTATGGAGACAATACACTCCTCTGGTCAACATATCACTATGGAGAC
This sequence comes from Oncorhynchus clarkii lewisi, assembly GCF_045791955.1. Lineage (NCBI taxonomy): Eukaryota > Metazoa > Chordata > Actinopteri > Salmoniformes > Salmonidae > Oncorhynchus > Oncorhynchus clarkii. The sequence continues at coordinate 1,701,436 of NC_092153.1, forward strand.
AATACACTCCTCTGGTCAACACTATAGAGACAATACACTCCTCTGGTCAACACTATAGAGACAATACACTCCTCTGGTCAACATATCACTATGGAGACAATACACTCCTCTGGTCAACACTATAGAGACAATACACTCCTCTGGTCAATATATCACTATAGAGACAATACACTCCTCTGGTCAACATATCACTATAGAGACAATACACTCCTCTGGTCAACACTACAGAGACAATACACTCCTCTGGTCAACATATCACTAGGGAGACAATACATTCCTCTGGTCAACATATCACTATAGAGACAATACACTCCTCTGGTCAACACTATGGAGACAATACACTCCTCTGGTCAACATATCACTATAGAGACAATACACTCCTCTAGTCAACACTATAGACACAATACACTCCTCTGGTCAACACTATAGAGACAATACACTCCCCTGGTCAACACTAAAGAGACAATACACTCCTCTGGTCAACATATCACTATGGAGACAATACACTCCTCTGGTCAACACTATAGAGACAATACACTCCTCTGGTCAACATATCACTATAGAGACAATACACTCCTCTGGTCAACATATCACTATGGAGACAATACACTCCTCTGGTCAACACTATAGAGACAATACACTCCTCTGGTCAACATATCACTATGGAGACATTACACTCCTCTGGTCAACACTATAGAGACAATACACTCCTCTGGTCAACACTATAGAGACAATACACTCCTCTGGTCATTATATCACTATAGAGAATATACACTCCTCTGGTCAACACTATAGAGACAATACACTCCTCTGGTCAACATACCACTATAGAGACAATACACTCCTCTGGTCAACATATCACTATAGAGACAATACACTCCTCTGGTCAACACTATGGAGACAATACACTCCTCTGGTCAACATATCACTATAGAGACAATACACTCCTCTAGTCAACACTATAGACACAATACACTCCTCTGGTCAACACTATAGAGACAATACACTCCTCTGGTCAACATATCACTATGGAGACAATACACTCCTCTGGTCAACACTATAGAGACAATACACTCCTCTGGTCATTATATCACTATAGAGACAATACACTCCTCTGGTCAACACTATAGAGACAATACACTCCTCTGGTCAACATATCACTATAGAGACAATACACTCCTCTGGTCAACATATCACTATGGAGACAATACACTCCTCTGGTCAACATATCACTATGGAGACAATACACTCCTCTGGTCAACACTATAGAGACAATACACTCCTCTGGTCAACACTATAGAGACAATACACTCCTCTGGTCAACACTATAGAGACAATACACTCCTCTGGTCAACACTATGGAGACAATACACTCCTCTGGTCAACATATCACTATAGAGACAATACACTCCTCTGGTCAACATATCACTATAGAGACAATACTCTCCTCTGGTCAACACTACAGAGACAATACACTCCTCTGGTCACCATATCACTAGTGAGACAATACATTCCTCTGGTCAACATATCACTATAGAGACAATACACTCCTCTGGTCAACACTACAGAGACAATACACTCCTCTGGTCAACACTATAGAGACAATACACTCCTCTGGTCAACACTATGGAGACAATACACTCCTCTGGTCAACATATCACTAGGGAGACAATACACTCCTCTGGTCAACATATCACTAGGGAGACAATACACTCCTCTGGTCAACATATCACTACAGAGACAATACACTCCTCTGGTCAACACTATAGAGACAATACACTCCTCTGGTCAACACTATAGAGACAATACACTCCTCTGGTCAACATATCATTATGGAAACAATACACTCCTCTGGTCAACATATCACTATGGAGACAATACACTCCTCTGGTCAACACTATAGAGACAATACACTCCTCTGGTCAACACTATAGAGACAATACACTCCTCTGGTCAACATATCACTATACAGATGCTATGCTTCCTCTGCTGTCCTGTTGTAACTGTGATGCTGCTGAGGAGATGGGAGGGAACTTAACTCTCCCTACAGTGGGCTCTCTAGAGACTGGGATGGAGAGAGGGATGTTGAGGGAGAGGGAGGGAGAGAGGGATGTTGAGGGAGAGAGGGACGGAGGGAGAGCGGGAGAGAGGGATGGAGGGAGAGCGGGAGAGAGGGATGGAGGGGGAGAGACTGGGATGGAGGGGGAGAGACTGGGATGGAGGGAGAGAAGGATGGAGAGATGAGAGGGGGATGAAGGGAGAGTTAAAGAGAGGGGGATGGAGGGAGAGGGGGATGGAGGGAGAGATAAAGAGAGGGGGATGGAGGGAGCGATAAAGAGAAGGGGATGGAGGGAGAGATAAAGAGAGAGGGATGGAGGCAGCGAGGGATGAGGAGCGGAGGGAGAGAGAGAGAGGGATGGAGGCAGATATGGATGAGGAGCGGAGGGAGGGATGGAGGCAGAGAGGGATGAGGAGCGGAGGGAGGGAGTGAGAGGGATGGAGTAAGCTGTGTTGATACAGACGGCCTGTTTACCAGAGTGAAGTTGTCTGTGGGATGAAGGGCGTGATAGAAGGGTGATGAATCCCTCTGTAATGTGATAGGACAGATGAGATGTTATTTTTAGCACAGACGGTCCCAGTAAGAAATGCTTTCATTGGCTGTTGAGTGGGTTGATATTTTAAAATATTCAACTTGTATAAAATATAGAGCAAGACTTGAGGCTGTTTTAGAATTCGTAAGTAAGTCTCTGAGAACTGGATGTTGAGCGCTGTCAGGGAGGGCAGGCTGTCTCCTCAATGCTGAACCCTTATTCCCTACGTAGTGCTTGGGCCCTGTGGGGCCCTGGTCGAAAGTAGCGCCCTACTTAGGGAATAGGGTGCCATTTAGGATCGCCGTCTCACTCCGTGTGAAATACAAACCCGTTGTGACTGAAGGAAGGTAACAGGCTAGCGCTCGTACTAGACCTGGGTTCAAACACTATTTGAAATCACGTGATGTACTTCAGTCTGGTTGATTGAGCCTGCCTGGATAAATGAAACCCATCGAATAGTGTAGAAGGTGAAAACCCCGTCCGTCATGCACTCCAGGCAGGATAAAGCAAACGCTGCAAGCATGTTAAAGTTTTTGTTGTTGTTTTGTTCAAGTACTATTTGAACCCAGGACTGCGAGCTGTTACCGTACCAACCAGAACACTGTCTGGCCGGGGGGGGGGGGGGGGGGGGGGGGGGGGGGGGGGTGAGAACTTTAACAGGAAGTTGAAACAGAAGACTAGTTTAATCTCTGTTTAACGTTGAAACAGGAAGTGTGTAATCAGAACATTCCAGAATTCCTTAGCGGTTACTGTGTTGTTGTTGTTGTTGTCACCAAGAGGTTATTGATGAGATGTTATATTCAACTGATGTTCATAAACCATGTTCGTATCACAGGGTTCCTGTAGATTCTGAGTGTCTACGCTGTTCGTATCACAGGGTTCCTGTAGATTCTGAGTGTTTCACGCTGTTCGTATCACAGGGTTCCTGTAGATTCTGAGTGTCTACGCTGTTCGTATCACAGGGTTCCTGTAGATTCTGAGTGTCTACGCTGTTCGTATCACAGGGTTCCTGTAGATTCTGAGTGTCTACGCTGTTCGTATCACAGGGTTCCTGTAGATTCTGAGTGTTTCACACTGTTCGTATCACAGGGTTCCTGTAGATTCTGAGTGTCTACGCTGTTCGTATCACAGGGTTCCTGTAGATTCTGAGTGTCTACGCTGTTCGTATCACAGGGTTCCTGTAGATTCTGAGTGTCTACGCTGTTCGTATCACAGGGTTCCTGTAGATTCTGAGTGTCTACGCTGTTCGTATCACAGGGTTCCTGTAGATTCTGAGTGTCTACGCTGTTCGTATCACAGGGTTCCTGTAGATTCTGAGTGTCTACGCTGTTCGTATCACAGGGTTCCTGTAGATTCTGAGTGTCTACGCTGTTCGTATCACAGGGTTCCTGTAGATTCTGAGTGTCTACGCTGTTCGTATCACAGGGTTCCTGTAGATTCTGAGTGTCTACGCTGTTCGTATCACAGGGTTCCTGTAGATTCTGAGAGTTTACGCTGTTCGTATCACAGGGTTTCTGTAGATTCTGAGTGTTTCACGCTGTTCGTATCACAGGGTTCCTGTAGATTCTGAGTGTCTACGCTGTTCGTATCACAGGGTTCCTGTAGATTCTGAGTGTCTATGCTGTTCGTATCACAGGGTTCCTGTAGATTCTGAGTGTCTACGCTGTTCGTATCACAGGGTTCCTGTAGATTCTGAGTGTCTACGCTGTTCGTATCACAGGGTTCCTGTAGATTCTGAGTGTTTCACGCTGTTCGTATCACAGGGTTCCTGTAGATTCTGAGTGTCTACGCTGTTCGTATCACAGGGTTCCTGTAGATTCTGAGTGTCTACGCTGTTCGTATCACAGGGTTCCTGTAGATTCTGAGTGTCTACGCTGTTCGTATCACAGGGTTCCTGTAGATTCTGAGTGTCTATGCTGTTCGTATCACAGGGTTCCTGTAGATTCTGAGTGTCTACGCTGTTCGTATCACAGGGTTCCTGTAGATTCTGAGAGTTTACGCTGTTCGTATCACAGGGTTCCTGTAGATTCTGAGAGTTTACGCTGTTCGTATCACAGGGTTCCTGTAGATTCTGAGTGTCTACGCTGTTCGTATCACAGGGTTCCTGTAGATTCTGAGTGTTTACGCTGTTCGTATCACAGGGTTCCTGTAGATTCTGAGTGTCTACGCTGTTCGTATCACAGGGTTCGTGTAGATTCTGAGTGTCTACGCTGTTCGTATCACAGGGTTCCTGTAGATTCTGAGTGTTTTACGCTGTTCGTATCACAGGGTTCCTGTAGATTCTGAGTGTCTACGCTGTTCGTATCACAGGGTTCCTGTAGATTCTGAGTGTCTACGCTGTTCGTATCACAGGGTTCCTGTAGATTCTGAGTGTCTACGCTGTTCGTATCACAGGGTTCCTGTAGATTCTGAGTGTTTCACGCTGTTCGTATCACAGGGTTCCTGTAGATTCTGAGTGTCTACGCTGTTCGTATCACAGGGTTCCTGTAGATTCTGAGTGTCTACGCTGTTCGTATCACAGGGTTCCTGTAGATTCTGAGTGTCTATGCTGTTCGTATCACAGGGTTCCTGTAGATTCTGAGTGTCTACGCTGTTCGTATCACAGGGTTCCTGTAGATTCTGAGAGTTTACGCTGTTCGTATCACAGGGTTCCTGTAGATTCTGAGTGTTTCACGCTGTTCGTATCACAGGGTTCCTGTAGATTCTGAGTGTCTACGCTGTTCGTATCACAGGGTTCCTGTAGATTCTGAGTGTCTACGCTGTTCGTATCACAGGCTCTGAGGACAGACTGTGTGTGAGGACAGCTAGGCTCTGAGGCCAGACTGTGTGTGAGGACAGCTATGCTCTGAAGACAGACTGTGTGTGAGGACAGCTATGCTCTGAGGACAGACTGTGTGTGAGGACAGCTCGGAGGCCAGACTGTGTGTGAGGACAGCTATGCTCTGAGGCCAGACTGTGTGTGAGGACAGCTAGGCTCTGAGGCCTCATATCTCCACATATCTCTCTCTCTCCCTGCTCTCCCTCCACCTCTTTCTCTCTCACCTTGCTATCTATCCCTCTCTCACCCTGCTCTCCCTCCCTCCACCTCTCTCTCTCTCTCGCCCTGCTCTCCCTCCCTCCACCTCTCTCTCTCTCTCACCCTGCTCTCCCTCCCTCCACCTCTCTCTCTCTCTCACCCTGCTCTCCCACTCTCCACCTCTCTCTCTCTCACCCTGCTCTCCCACTCTCCACCTCTCTCTCCCTCTCACCCTGCTATCTCTCCCTCTCTCTCCCTGCTCTCCCTCTCTCCACATCTCTCTCTCTCTCTCCCACTCTCCACATCTCTCTCTCTCTCACCCTGCTCTCCCACTCTCCACCTCTCTCTCCCTCTCACCCTGCTATCTCTCCCTCTCTCTCCCTGCTCTCCCTCTCTCCACATCTCTCTCTCTCTCTCCCTCTCTCCACATCTCTCTCTCTCTCTCCCACTCTCCACATCTCTCTCTCTCTCACCCTGCTCTCCCTCCCTCCACCTCTCTCTCTCTCGCCCTGCTCTCCCTCCCTCCACCTCTCTCTCTCTCTCACCCTGCTCTCCCTCCCTCCACCTCTCTCTCTCTCTCACCCTGCTCTCCCACTCTCCACCTCTCTCTCTCTCTCACCCTGCTCTTCCACCTCTCTCTCCCTCTCACCCTGCTATCTATCCCTCTCTCGCCCTGCTCTCCCTCTCTCCACATCTCTTCACTATTCAGACTGTGAAATCTGAAATCACTGTGAAATGGCGGTTAGTCATCCCAGTCAAACTAATATAAACCCTCTGGCCTCAGCTCAGAGCTGTAGTGAAGTCTCTGACTGATGTGTCTCATTGGGTTCTGTAGCCCAGGTTCAATCTAAACTACCTCCTCTATATAGACAGACAACTGCCAGGGTTGACCTCACCTCTCTCCACCTATCAGGAAGCTGCAACAGTGGCAGAACATGTGACCCAGAGAACACTTTCAATTGGTCAACAGCCTAAAATAATCAAACCTGTTCAGTGTAAGTAATTGATAGACAAGACGTGTCCTCCTATTGAGACACCCAGACTCTCTGTCTGGCTCTCTCTCTCTCTCTGTGTCTCTCTGTCTCTCTCTCTCTCTGTCTGTCTCTCTCTCTCTCTGTGTCTCTCTATCTCTGTGTCTCTCTCTCTCTCTCTGTGTGTCTCTCTCTCTGTGTGTCTGCATCTCTCTCTGTCTGCCTCTCTCTCTGTCTGGCTCTCTCTCTGTCTGTCTCTCCCTCTCTCTCTTTGTCTCTCTCTGTCTGTCTCTCTGTCTGTCTGTCTCTCTCTCTCTCTCTCTCTCTCTCTCTCTCTGTCTCTCTCTGTCTCTCTCTCTCTCTCTCTCTCTCTCTCTCTCTCTCTCTGTCTCTCTCTCTCTCTCTCTCTCTCTCTCTCTCTCTCTCTCTCTCTCTAATTAACTAATTAACTCTGTGTAATAACAGCCTACAGGACCTTGCTTGCTCTCTGTCCGTCGTCCCTGGGTTTCTAAGAGGTGAGGGGGTAGGAGAGTGGTGTGGGGCTACTAGACCTATCTAATAGGATACTAGATCCCTGTCTGTTTATAAAACCTATCTAATAGGACACTAGACCTATCTAATAGGACACTAGACCTATCTAATAGGATACTCGATCACTGTCTGTTTATAAGACCTATCTAATAGGACACTAGACCTATCTAATAGGACACTAGACCTATATAATAGGACACTAGACCTATCTAATAGGACACTAGACCTATCTAATAGGATACTCGATCACTGTCTGTTTATAAGACCTATCTAATAGGACACTAGACCTATCTGATAGGACACTAGATCCCTGTATGTTTATAAGACCTATCTAATAGAACACTAGATCCCTGTCTGTTTATAAGACCTATCTAATAGGACACTAGACTTATCTAATAGGACACTAGATCACTGTCTGTTTATAAGACCTATCTAATTGGACACTAGACCTGTCTAATAGGACACTAGACCTATCTAATAGGACACTAGACCTATCTAATTGGACACTAGATCCCTGTCTGTTTATAAGACCTATCTAATAGGACACTAGACCTATCTAATAAGACTTGTTGGGTTGTCTCCTAGCTCGTTGGGTTGTCTCCTAGCTCGTTGGGTTGTCTCCTAGCTCGTTGGGTCCTCTCCTGGCTCGTTGGGTTGTCTCCTAGCTCGTTGGGTCGTCTCCTCGCTCGTTCGGTCGTCTCCTAGCTCGTTGGGTCGTCTCCTAGCTCGTTGGGTCGTCTCCTGGCTCGTTGGGTCGTCTCCTGGCTCGTTGGGTCGTCTCCTGGCTCGTCGGGTCGTCTCCTGGCTCGTCGGGTCGTCTCCTGGCTCGTCGGGTTGTCTCCTGGCTCGTCGGGTCGTCTCCTGGCTCGTTGGGTCGTCTCCTGGCTCGTTGGGTTGGGCCACCTAGCCGGCACACTGACTGGTGAATCGTCCACATGAGACATCACTGACATTAATTATCCCCTCTACAATCATAGTGGAAACGTGTGTGTGTGTACAACTCTCAATCTGACTCTCTCACTACCCTTCTTATCCCTCTTTCTCATCTCTCCTCCTCTTCCTACTCTCTCTCTCTCTCTTTTCCCCTCAGAAAACACAAAGACACCTTTACAAAGGTCGCGGTCCCGGCAGAATATCAATGTGAGCACAGCGGCGGTGATGGGGGCGGCGGCGAGAGGACAGAGAGGAGTGGCGTCCACGAAGGAGGCTCATTATGACACAGAGGGACATCCGCCCAACGCTACCGGGTCTGCCACGGCCAGGAGCAGGGGCCCGCTGCGTCGGGAACCAGGAGGACACAAACCCATAACCACCACCGGGATGGACCGAGACACGGGGATAGAGAGAGGGAGGGAGAATGAGAGAGGGATGGGAAGAGGGAGGGAGAAGGAGAGAGAGGTTGAGGTAGAGAGAGAGTCTTCATCATGTCCCAGCAACACTAATGGAGACTCTGATGTAGAGGCTCTACTGGCCAGACTGAGGGCCTTGTGAGAGATCTATTTTCAGACAGATAACCCCGTCACACCCAAACACCTCCACACCTGGCTGCCCCCCCCCCCCCCACATTATCTGCAGCGACAGGACAGGAAAGGACAGCACAAGACAGGAAAGGACAGCACAAGACAGGACAGGACAGCACAGGACAGGAAAGGACAGCACAAGACAGCACAGGACAGGAAAGGACAGCACAAGACAGCACAGGACAGGAAAGGACAGCACAAGACAGCACAGGACAGCACAGGACAGGAAAGGACAGCACAGGACAGGAAAGGACAGCACAGGACAGGAAAGGACAGGAAAGGACAGCACAAGACAGGAAAGGACAGCACAGGACAGGAAAGGACAGCACAAGACAGGAAAGGACAGCACAGGACAGGAAAGGACAGCACAAGACAGCACAGGACAGGAAAGGACAGCACAAGACAGCACAGGACAGGAAAGGACAGCACAAGACAGGAAAGGACAGCACAGGACAGGACAGGAAAGGACAGCACAGGACAGGAAAGGACAGCACAGGACAGGAAAGGACAGCACAGGACAGGAAAGGACAGCACAAGACAGCACAGGACAGGAAAGGACAGCACAAGACAGCACAAGACAGGACTATTATTATATTGGGGCGGCAGGGTAGCCTAGTGGTTAGAGCGTTGGACTAGGAACCCGAAGGTTGCGAGTTCAAACCCCCGAGCTGACAAGGTACAAATCTGTCGTTCTGCCCCTGAACAGGCAGTTAACCCACTGTTCCCAGGCCGTCATTGAAAATAAGAATTTGTTCTTAACTGACTTGCCTGGTTAAATAAAGGTAAAAAATAAAAAAAATAAAAAAAAATATATATTATTCAGATGATGTAGACCGTCCCCCATGAACCTTTTATAAAGAAAGTATAACAATAAATCTATAATTGAAATGCTGCTTTTTGAGTCAGCTTGTGTGCAGTTGTAGGAAGCTGAAGGAATATCCAGGTCAACAACTCCTTCATCGTGTCCTGCTGCCAAAACGTTTGTTCTTACATTATACACCCTATACATTATATACATTATACACCCTATACATTATATATACATTATACACCCTATACATTATATATACATTATACACCCTATACATTATATACATTATACACCCTATACATTATATACACATTATACACCCTATACATTATATATACATTATACACCCTATACATTATATACACATTATACACCCTATACATTATATATACATTATACACCCTATACATTATATATACATTATACACCCTATACATTATATACACATTATACACCCTATACATTATATACATTATATACATTATATACCCTATACATTATATATACATTATACACCCTATACATTATATACATTATACACCCTATACATTATATATACATTATACACCCTATACATTATATACATTATACACCCTATACATTATATACACATTATACACCCTATACATTATATATACATTATACACCCTATACATTATATACACATTATACACCCTATACATTATATATACATTATACACCCTATACATTATATATACATTATACACCCTATACATTATATACACATTATACACCCTATACATTATATACATTATATACCCTATACATTATATATACATTATACACCCTATACATTATATACATTATACACCCTATACATTATATATACATTATACACCCTATACATTATATACATTATACACCCTATACATTATATACATTATACACCCTATACATTATATACACATTATACACCCTATACATTATATATACATTATACACCCTATACATTATATACATTATACACCCTATACATTATATATATTATACACCCTATACATTATATATACATTATACACCCTATACATTATATATACATTATACACCCTATACATTATATATACATTATACACCCTATACATTATATATACATTATACACCCTATACATTATATACATTATACACCCTATACATTATATACATTATACACCCTATACATTATATATACATTATACACCCTATACATTATATACATTATATACATTATACACCCTATACATTATATATACATTATACACCCTATACATTATATATACATTATACACCCTATACATTATATACATTATACACCCTATACATTATATATACATTATACACCCTATACATTATATATACATTATACACCCTATACATTATATATACATTATATAGATTATTTATATACATTATTATAGACCGTCAACAACTCCTTCAACGTGTCCTGCTGCCAAAACGTTTGTTCTTATAGACGGATTGACCAAAGTACTGTTATCTTTATCTAGGATGCATAGTTATTACAATGCACTTGGACACTTTGTAGTATGCAGTGTACACTTTGTAGTGTACACCTTGTAGTATGCAGTGTACACTTTGTAGTATGCAGTGTACACGTTGTAGTATGCAGTGTACACTTTGTAGTATGCAGTGTACACTTTGTAGTATGCAGTGTACACTTTGTACTTTGCAGTGAACACTTTGTAGTATGCAGTGAACACTTTGTACTTTGCAGTGTACACTTTGTAGTATGCAGTGAACACTTTGTAGTATGCAGTGAACACTTTGTAGTTTGCAGTGAACACTTTGTAGTATGCAGTGAACACCTTGTAGTATGCAGTGTACACTTTGTAGTATGCAGTGAACACTTTGTAGTATGCAGTGAACACTTTGTAGTATGCAGTGTACACC
>NC_092153.1:1715280-1738646 GCF_045791955.1 Oncorhynchus clarkii lewisi
CACTGTCACTTCCTGTTAAAGGAGGAAGTAGGAAGGTGGTCCCCGTTCGCTAACACACAGTCACTTCCTGTTAAAGGAGAGAGTAGGAAGGTGGTCCCCGTTCGCTACCACACTGTCACTTCCTGTTAAAGGAGGAAGTAGGAAGGTGGTCCCCGTTCGCTAACACACTGTCACTTCCTGTTAAAGGAGGAAGTAGGAAGGTGGTCCCCGTTCGCTAACACACTGTCACTTCCTGTTAAAGGAGGAAGGTGGTCCCCGTTCGCTAACACACAGTCACTTCCTGTTAAAGGAGGAAGTAGGAAGGTGGTCCCCGTTCGCTAACACACTGTCACTTCCTGTTAAAGGAGGAAGGTGGTCCCTGTTCACTAACACACAGTCACTTCCTGTTAAAGGAGGAAGGTGGTCCCCGTTCGCTACCACACAGTCACTTCCTGTTAAAGGAGGAAGTAGGAAGGTGGTCCCCGTTCGCTAACACACTGTCACTTCCTGTTAAAGGAGGAAGGTGGTCCCCGTTCGCTACCACACTGTCACTTCCTGTTAAAGGAGGAAGTAGGAAGGTGGTCCCCGTTCGCTAACACACAGTCACTTCCTGTTAAAGGAGGAAGGTGGTCCCCGTTCGCTACCACACAGTCACTTCCTGTTAAAGGAGGAAGTAGGAAGGTGGTCCCCATTCGCTAACACACAGTCACTTCCTGTTAAAGGAGGAAGTAGGAAGGTGGTCCCCGTTCGCTACCACACTGTCACTTCCTGTTAAAGGAGGAAGTAGGAAGGTGGTCCCCGTTCACTAACACACAGTCACTTCCTGTTAAAGGAGGAAGTAGGAAGGTGGTCCCCGTTCGCTACCACACAGTCACTTCCTGTTAAAGGAGGGAGTAGGAAGGTGGTCCCCATTCGCTAACACACTGTCACTTCCTGTTAAAGGAGGAAGGTGGTCCCCGTTCGCTACCACACAGTCACTTCCTGTTAAAGGAGAAGTAGGAAGGTGGTCCCCGTTCGTTAATACACAATCACACCACATACACCCTGTCTATTATACACCCTATAGATTATATACCCTGTGCATTATACACCCTGTACATTTTATACATCCTATGCCGACATATATGGCTGTGGAGTCCAACCAACCAGCTATTATTTATCCCTTCCTGAGTCAGTAGTCTATGATAACAGGTCCCTTCCTGAGTCAGTAGTCTATGATAACAGGTCCCTTCCTGAGTCAGTAGTCTATGATAACAGGTCCCTTCCTGAGTCAGTAGTCTATGATAACAGGTCCTTCCCTGAGTCAGTAGTCTATGATAGCAGGTCCCTTCCTGAGTCAGTAGTCTATGATAACAGGTCCCTTCCTGAGTCAGTAGTCTATGATAACAGGTCTCTTCCTGAGTCAGTAGTCTATGATAACAGGTCCCTTCCTGAGTCAGTAGTCTATAATAACAGGTCCCTTCCTGAGTCTGTAGTCTATGATAACAGGATCAGTGTCTTTCAGAGCTTATTCAGAGCAGTCTAAGCCCAACTCTTAACTGCCAGCCTGTTAAAGGTATAGTGCTTGTGAAATGTTCCTTTCTCTCTGTTTGGATGTCATCCTAATTAGTTAGCCAGAAGGTTCCTCTTTTTACTCAGGTTAGCTGGCTCCTTTTAAAGACAAGCTGTTATATGGGGCGGCAGGGTAGCCTAGTGGTTAGAGCGTTGGACTAGTAACCGAAAGGTTGCAAGTTCAAATGCCCGAGCTGACAAGGTACAAATCTGTCGTTCTGGCCCTGAACAGGCAGTTAACCCACTGTTCCTAGACCAGTTAACCCCACTGTTCCTAGACCAGTTAACCCCACTGTTCCTAGACCAGTTAACTGTTCCCAGACCAGTTAACCCACTGTTCCTAGACCAGTTAACCCACTGTTCCTAGACCAGTTAACCCACTGTTCCTAGACCAGTTAACCCTCTGTTCCTAGACCAGTTAACCCACTGTTCATAGACCAGTTAACCCTCTGTTCCTAGACCAATTAACCCTCTGTTCCTAGACCAGTTAACCCACTGTTCCTAGACCAGTTAACCCACTGTTCCTAGACCAGTTAACCCACTGTTCCTAGACCAGTTAACCCACTGTTCCTAGACCAGTTAACCCACTGTTCCTAGACCAGTTAACCCACTGTTCCTAGACCACTGTTCCTAGACCACTGTTCCTAGACCAGTTAACCCACTGTTCCTAGACCAGTTAACCCACGGTTCCTAGACCAGTTAACCCACTGTTCCTAGACCAGTTAACCCACTGTTCCTAGACCAGTTAACCCACTGTTCCTAGACCAGTTAACCCACTGTTCCTAGACCAGTTAACCCACTGTTCCTAGGCCAGTTAACCCACTGTTCCTAGACCAGTTAACCGACCAGTTAACCCACTGTTCCTAGACCAGTTAACCCACTGTTCCTAGACCAGTTAACCCACTGTTCCTAGACCAGTTAACCCACTGTTCCTAGACCAGTTAACACACTGTTCCTAGACCAGTTAACCCACTGTTCCTAGACCAGTTAACCCACTGTTCCTAGACCAGTTAACCCACTGTTCCTAGACCAGTTAACCCACTGTTCCTAGACCAGTTAACCCACTGTTCCTAGACCAGTTAACCCACTGTTCCTAGGGCCGTCATTGAAAATAATAATTGTTTCTTAACTGACTTGCCTGGTTAAATAAAGGTCAAATAAATGTTGTTTTTAAATATTTAGTTTTTACTGGCTCATTTTAAACACGAATAGTTATGTGGGGGATTTCTACTTTCCTGTTCTGAGTTGACTACAGTTTATTTATCATGAGCTTGTTTTGGTTTAATGGGAAAGCATCTCTCGCCGCTCTGTCTCTCTCTCTCTGTCTCTCTCTGTCTCTCTTTCTCTGTCTCTCTCTCTGTCTCTCTCTCTCTCTGTCTCTCTCTCTCTCTGTCTCTCTCTCTCTCTCTCTTTCTCTGTCTCTCTCTCTCTGTCTCTCTCTCTGTCTCTCTCTGTCTCTCTCTCTCTGTCTCTCTCTCTCTGTCTCTCTCTGTCTCTCTCTCTCTGTCTCTCTCTCTCTGTCTCTCTCTCTGTCTCTCTTTCTGTCTCTTTTTCTCTGTCTCTCTCTCTGTCTCTCTTTCTCTGTCTCTCTGTCTCTGTCTCTCTCTCTCTCTCTCTCTGTCTCTCTCTCTCTGTCTCTCTTTCTGTCTCTTTTTCTCTGTCTCTCTTTCTCTGTCTCTCTTTCTCTGTCTCTCTCTCTGTCTCTCTTTCTCTGTCTCTCTCTCTCTGTCTCTCTCTCTGTCTCTCTCTCTGTCTCTCTCTGTCTCTCTTTCTCTGTCTCTCTTTCTCTGTCTCTTTTTCTCTGTCTCTTTTTCTCTGTCTCTCTTTCTCTGTCTCTCTCATGCCAAAGTCTACACCAGTTTTTATCGTGAAATGCTGACGAGCCCTTTCCCGACAATGCACAGTTATTAAGGTACTAAAAATAAAGGGAATAGTAACACAATAAAATAATGAGGTTAGATACACGGAGTACCAGTACCGAGTCAATGTGCAGGAGTACGAGGTAATTGAGGTGTTAATGAGGTTATATACAAGGAGGACCAGTACCAGGTCAATGTGCAGGAGTACGAGGTAATTGAGGTCATAATAAGGTTATATACTAGGAGTACCAGTACCGAGTCAATGTGCAGGAGTACGAGGTAATTGAGGTAATAATGAGGTTAGATACACGGAGTACCAGTACCGAGTCAATGTGCAGGAGTACGAGGTAATTGAGGTCATAATGAGGTTATATACACGGAGTACCAGTACCGAGTCAATGTGCAGGAGTACGAGGTAATTGACGTCATAATGAGGTTATATACAAGGAGGACCAGTACCAGGTCAATGTGCAGGAGTACGAGGTAATTGAGGTGTTAATGAGGTTATATACACGGAATACCAGTACCGAGTCAATGTGCAGGAGTACGAGGTAATTTAGGTCATAATGAGGTTATATACTAGGAGTACCAGTACCGAGTCAATGTGCAGGAGTACGAGGTAATTGACGTCATAATGAGGTTATATACAAGGAGGACCAGTACCAGGTCAATGTGCAGGAGTACGAGGTAATTGAGGTGTTAATGAGGTTATATACACGGAATACCAGTACCGAGTCAATGTGCAGGAGTACGAGGTAATTGAGGTGTTAATGAGGTTATATACACGGAGTACCAGTACCGAGTCAATGTGCAGGAGTCTTATGGCTTCGGGTTAGAAGCTGTTCGGGAGTATTATAGCTTCGAGTTAGAAGCTGTTCAGCAGTCTGATGGTCCTAGACTTGGTGCTCCGGTACCGTTTGCTGTGCAGTAGCAGAGAGAACAGTCTATGATTTGGGTGGCTGGAGACATTTTTTTAGGGCCTTCCTCTGACACCGCTTGGTATTTAGTGCTCCAGTCCCATAGGGCGGCGCACGATTGGCCCAGCGTCGTCCGGGCGGCGCACGATTGGCCCAGCGTCGTCCGGGCGGCGCACGATTGGCCCAGCGTCGTCCGGGCGGCGCACGATTCGCCCAGCGGCGTCCGGGTCCGGGGTAGGCCGTCGTTGTAAATAAGAAGTTGTTCTTTAACTGACTTGCCTAGTTTAAATAAAAGTTATAATAAGAAATGGAGGTCCTGGATGGCAGGGAGCTCGGCCCCAGGGATATACTAGGCTGTACGCACTACCTTCTAGCGCCATGATGCACCAGTCAAGTTGCCCTCAATGGTGCAGCTGTAGAACTTTTTGAGGATCTAAGGGGGTCCCCCAAGTCAAATCTTCTTTGAGCCTCCTGAGGGGTTTAAGCCATTATCGCCAAGGAACGTGAAACTCTCGACCCACTCCACCACAGCCCCGTCGATGTAAATGGGTGCGTGCTCGGCCCCCTCCGTTTCCCGTAGTCTACGATCATCTCTTTTGTCTTGCGGACGTCGAGGGAGAGTTTGTCATCCTGGCATCAAACTGCCAGGTCTCTGACCTCCCTGTAGGCTGTCTCATGGTCGCCGGTGATCAGGCCTACTACCGTTGTGTCGTCGGCAAACTTCATGATGTTGTTGGAGTCGTGGGTGAACAGAAAGTATAGGAGGGGACTGAGCACGCACCCTTGAGGGGCCCCCGTGTTGAGGGTCAGCATGGCGGATGTGTTGTTGCCTGCCCTTACCACCTGGGGGCGGCCCGTCAAGAAGTCCAGGATCCAGTTGCAGAGGGGCAGGGTCCTTAGCTTAGTGATGAACTAGGAGGGCACTATGGTGTTAAACTCTGAGCTGTAGTCAAGGAACACCATTCTTGCGTAGATGTTCCTTTTGTCCAGGTGAGAAAGGGCAGTGAGGAATGCAATAGAGATTGCGTCGTCAGTGTATCTCTTGGGGCGGTATGCGAATTGAAGAGGATCCATGGTGTCTGGGATGATGGTGTTGATGTGAGCCGTGACCAGCCTTTCAAAGCATTTGATGGCTACAGATGTGAGTGCTACGATTTAATAGTCATTTAGACAGGTTATATTGGCTTTCTTGGGCACAGGGACTATGGTGGTCTGCTTGAAATGTAGGTTTTACAGATTGGGTCAGGGACAGGTTGAAAATGTCAGTGAAGACACTTGCCAGTTGGTCAGCGCATGCTCTGAGTACGCGTCCTGGTAATCCGTCTGGCCCTGCGGCCTTGTGATTGTTTACTCACATTGGCTACGGAGAGTGTGATCACTCAGTCGTCCGGAACAGCTGGTGCTCTCATGCATGGTTCAGTGTTGCTTTCCTCGAAGCGAGAATATAAGATATTTAGCTGTTTCCCTTTGTAATCCAAAATTAATAATTAATCATGTAAATCGTGCTCATGTATCTTGTTTGTGTATCAGTATATAAGGACTGAAAGGGAACACCAGGGTTTTCATCACGCTTGGATTGAGTTTGTGAACCTCCCCAGTTAACTGATAATAAAGAGTGATTCATTGTATATTGACTTCAAGCCACATCCGATGGGCGTCAGAATCCGGTGCAGTAGGATTTGATGTTGGTCCTGTATTGATGCTTTGCCTGTTTGATGGTTCGTCAGAGGACGTAGCAGGATGTCTTACAAGCGACAGATTATTGTCCCCCTCCTTGACTGCGGCATCTCTGGCCTTTAACTCAGTGCTGATGTGTGTGTGTGTGTGTGTGTGTGTGTGTGTGTGTGTGTGTGTGTGTGTGTGTGTGTGTGTGTGTGTGTGTGTGTGTGTGTGTGTGTGTGTGTGTGTGTGTGTGTGTGTGTGTGTGTGTGTGTGTGTGTGTGTGTGTGTGTCATTCAGCAGGAAGTGGCAATACGTAAATTTGTTTTCTCCAACACACACACACACACACAGCCTCCTACATTAGCCTTCTCTCTATACACACTTCGTGGGCGAGGGCGAAGACCAATTTAGACAAACAAGGTGACGACCTTGCCGTGACCTTTTACTACATTCTAATGTTCACCCCACAGGGAGAGCAGACTGACACACACACACACACACAGAGCCTGGTTGGTTGTGGATCACGGCGTTGGTTGGTTAATACCTAAAGTGATTCTGCAGGAGCCTCCTGGAACCTCAGAGCTGGACATGCAAGTGTCACTACTAGTTAATGTATACACACTGCCTGAGAGAGAGGGAGAGAGGGAGGGAGAGAGAGAGAGAGAGAGAGAGAGAGAGAGAGAGAGAGAGAGAGGGAGAGAGAGAGAGAGAGAGAGAGGGAGAGAGAGAGAGAGAGAGAGAGAGAGAGAGAGAGAGAGAGAGAGAGAGAGCGAGAGAGAGAGAGGGAGAGGAGGATGTTCAAATGGACAAGAGAGTCTTCTATTTCAGTACCTCTCCTCAAGACATTCACACACAGTCCACCTCATTCTCTCTTGTTATATTTCCACTGAACTGTCTCTCTTAGTTTCTAATGAAAGGAAATGAATCGACAACAAGTTTGATGTTGCCTTCACCATCTTGATCCATCCCACTATAAAGCACGTGTACATGACCTTACGTGACCTTTATGCAAATGATGTAGCAATGTCATAGGCTAGACCCAATCACAGTAAACCGATATCTTAGCAGGATACTACATCTCTAAGGACATTGGTAAGCTTTGATCAATTAAACAACCATGAATTAACATCTATTAACATGTTTATTGCTCTGTTTGTGCCCAGGTGAAACGAGTCATTATTTAGTTAAGAACGAAAGATCTGTCCAGTCCTTTAAGAGCTGTGTTGTGTTCTGTTTTCTTCCTTTTGATTTTCTGTCTTCTGTTGAGGGGGGGGTTATTCTCCATGTGGGGGGGGGGTTATTCTCCATGTGGGGGTGGGGGGGGGGGGGGTTATTCTCCATGTGGGGGGGGGGTTATTCTCCATGTGGGGGTGGGGGGGGGGGGTTATTCTCCATGTGGGGGTGGGGGGGGGGGGTTATTCTCCATGTGGGGGTGGGGGGGGGGGGGGTTATTCTCCATGTGGGGGTGGGGGGGTGGGGGGGGTTATTCTCCATGTGGGGGTGGAGGTTATTCTCCATGTGGGGGTGGGGGGGGTTATTCTCCATGTGGGGGTGGGGGGGTGGGGGGGGGGTTATTCTCCATGTGGTGGTGGGGGGGGGGTTATTCTCCATGTGGGGGTGGGGGGGGGGTTATTCTCCATGTATTGTTATTGTTGTTTGTTGTCATTATGTGTCTGTTTGTAAAACGGAAAATACATAAATAAAATAAATAAAAAAATAATTCAAGATCTGGTCACTAAGTGTCATGTATCGGTTCATCATCTCATTAATACAAGAAAAATGGCCCCCTAATTTATACCTGCCTCGCCTGGTTCACCAACTACTTCTCTGATAGAGTTCAGTGTGTCAAATCGGAGCGCCTGTTGTCTGGACCTCTGGCAGTCTCTATGGGGGTGCCACAGGGTTCAATTCTCGGGCCGACTCTTTACCCTGTATACATCATTGACGTCGCTCTTGTTGTTGGTGATTCTCTGATCCACCTCTATGCAGATGACACCATTCTGTATACTTCTGGCCCTTCTTTGGACACTGTGTTAACAACCCTCCAGGTGAGCTTCAATGCCATACAACTCCCCTTCCGTGGCCTCCAACTGCTCTTAAATGCAAGTAAAACTAAGTGCATGCTCTTCAACCGATTGCTGCCCCCACCTGCCCGCCCGTCCAGCATCACTACTCTGTGGACAACTACAAATACCTAGGTGTCTTGTTAGACTGTGAACTCTCCTTCCAGACTCACATTAAGCATCTCCAATCCAAAAATTACATCTAGAATCGGCTTCCTATTTCGCAACAAAGCATCCTTCACTCATGCTGCCAAACATACCCTCGTAAAACTGACTATCCTACCGATCCTTGACTTTGCCGATGTAATTTACAAAATAGCCTCCAACACTCTACTCAACAAATTGGATGCAGTCTATCACAGTGCCATTCGTTTTATCACCAACGCCCCACATACCACCCACCACTGCGACCTGTACGCTCTCGTTGGTTGGCCCTCACTTCATGCTAGTTGCCAAACTCACTGGCTACAGGTTATCTACAAGTCTTTGCTAGGTAAAGCTCCGCCTTATCTCAGCTCACTGGTTACCATAGCAGCACCCACCTGTAGCACGCGCTCCAGCAGGTATATTTCACTGGTCATCCCCAAAGCCATCTCCTCCTTTGGCCGCCTTTCTTTCCAGTTCTCTGCTGCCAATGACTGGAACGAATTGCAAAAACCACTGAAGTTGGAGACTCATATCTCCCTCTCTAACTTTAAACATCAGCTGTCAGAGCAGCTTACCGATCACTGTACCTGTACATAGCCCATCTATAAACAGCCCATCCAACTACCTCATCCCCATATTATTTTTGGTTTCTTCTCGTTTGCACCCCAGTATCTCCACTTGCACAGTCATCATCTGCACGTCTATCACTCCAGTGTTTAATTGCTATATTGTAATTATTTTGCCACTATGGCCTATTTATTGCCTAACCTCCCTTATCCTACCTCATTTGCACAAACTGTATATAGATTTCTCTACTGTATTATTGACTGTATGTTTGTTTACTCCATGTGTAACTCTGTGTTGTTGTTTTGTGTCGCACTGCTTTGCTTTATCTTGGCCAGGTCGCAGTTGTAAATGAGAACTTGTTCTCAACTGGCCTACCTGGTTAAATAAAGGTGAAATTAAATAAATAAATACAATAAAATTATAATACCATTTATACACATTACATTTCACCAGGGCCCACAGTGCACTACGTAGGGAATAGGGTGCACTATATAGGGAATAGGGTGCACTATGTAGGGAATAGGGTGCACTATGTGCCATTTGGGACTGGATATTTTTGAGATAGTCATGAAAACAATTTATTTAAATTAACAGATAGGATGCAAACTCCTCTATAACTCACTGTGTTGTAACCTCCTCTATAACTCACTGTGTTGTAACCTCTATAACTCACTGTGTTGTAACCTCTATAACTGTGTTGTAACCTCTATAACTCTCTGTGTTGTAACCTCTATAACTCACTGTGTTGTAACCTCCTCTATAACTCACTGTGTTGTAACCTCTATAAATGTGTTGTAACCTCCTCTATAACTCACTGTGTTGTAACCTCTATAACTCTCTGTGTTGTAACCTCTATAACTCACTGTGTTGTAACCTCCTCTATAACTCACTGTGTTGTAACCTCCTCTATAATTCACTGTGTTGTAACCTCTATAACTCACTGTGTTGTAACCTCCTCTATAACTGTGTTGTAACCTCTATAACTCTCTGTGTTGTAACCTCTATAACTCACTGTGTTGTAACCTCCTCTATAACTCACTGTGTTGTAACCTCCTCTATAACTCACTGTGTTGTAACCTCCTCTATAACTCACTGTGTTGTAACCTCCTCTATAACTCTCTGTGTTGTAATCTCCTCTATAACTCCCTGTGTTGTAACCTCTATAACTCACTGTGTTGTAACCTCCTCTATAACTCACTGTGTTGTAACCTCTATAACTCACTGTGTTGTAACCTCCTCTATAACTCACTGTGTTGTAACCTCTATAACTCACTGTGTTGTAACCTCTATAACTCACTGTGCTGTAACCTCCTCTATAACTCACTGTGTTGTAACCTCCTCTATAACTCACTGTGTTGTAACCTCCTCTATAACTCACTGTGTTGTAACCTCCTCTATAACTCACTGTGTTGTAACCTCTATAACTCACTGTGTTGTAACCTCCTCTGTAACTCACTGTGTTGTAACCTCCTATATAACCCACTGTGTTGTAACCTCTATAACTCACTGTGTTGTAACCTCCTCTATAACTCACTGTGTTGTAACCTCCTCTATAACTCACTGTGTTGTAACCTCTATAACTCACTGTGTTGTAACCTCCTCTATAACTCACTGTGATGTAACCTCCTCTATAACTCACTGTGTTGTAACCTCTATAACTCACTGTGTTGTAACCTCTTCTATAACTCACTGTGTTGTAACCTCTATAACTCACTGTGTTGTAACCTCTATAACTCACTGTGTTGTAACCTCCTCTATAACTCACTGTGATGTAATCTCTATAACTCACTGTGTTGTAACCTCCTCTATAACTCACTGTGTTGTAACCTCTATAACTCACTGTGTTGTAACCTCTATAACTCACTGTGTTGTACCTCTATAACTCACTGTGTTGTAACCTCATCTATAACTCACTGTGTTGTAACCTCTATAACTCACTGTGTTGTAACCTCTATAACCCACTGTGTTGTAATCTCCTCTATAACCCACTGTGTTGTAACCTCTATAACTCACTGTGTTGTAACCTCTGTAACCCACTGTGTTTTAAGTGTCTCTGAGCCTGGTAAAGAGGAACGTAGCAGCGTATGGTTCAACAGATTGTAATCTAGAGCCTTTTAATTGGAGAGAAGAAGGACTCGTGCAACAGATGTGTTGAATTGTTCTCCTTAAGACCTGTTCTAAAAGTACCTGATCTGTCTGATAAGGCAGACATAAATCAGCCAGTGTTTTTATTGAAATACATTTCTCATTATAGTCATTTGTCAGCAACAAGACACATGTCAAAGCACTCTCACAGCTCTATATTGGTTTTCTGTGGTATAATTATCCATGATTTACAGCCCTCCAATCCCAAATGATTATGATGAAGGGTGATTTACATATGTCCAATCCCAGTTGATTATGATGAAGGGTGATTTACATACGTCCAATCCCAGTTGATTATGATGAAGGGTGATTTCCATACGTCCAATCCCAGTTGATTATGATGAAGGATGATTTACATACGTCCAATCCCAGATGATTATGATGAAGGGTGATTTACATAGGTCCAATCCCAGTTGATTATGATGAAGGGTGATTTACATATGTCCAATCCCAGTTGATTATGATGAAGGGTGATTTACAGCCCTCCAATCCCAGTTCATTATGATGAAGGGTGATTTACATATGTCCAATCCCAGTTGATTATGATGAAGGGTGATTTACATACGTCCAATCCCAGTTGATTATGATAAAGGATGATTTACATACGTCCAATCCCAGATGATTATGATGAAGGGTGATTTACATAGGTCCAATCCCAGTTGATTATGATGAAGGGTGATTTACATATGTCCAATCCCAGTTGATTATGATGAAGGGTGATTTACAGCCCTCCAATCCCAGTTGATTATGATGAAGGGTGATTTACATACGTCCAATCCCAGTTGATTATGATGAAGGGTGATTTACATATGTCCAATTACAGTTGATTATGATGAAGGGTGATTTACATATGTCCAATCCCAGTTGATTATGATGAAGGGTGATTTACATGCGTCCAATCCCAGTTGATTATGATGAAGGGTGATTTACATACGTCCAATCCCAGTTGATTATGATGAAGGGTGATTTACATATGTCCAATCCCAGTTGATTATGATGAAGGGTGATTTACATACGTCCAATCCCAGTTGATTATGATGAAGGGTGATTTACATATGTCCAATCCCAGTTGATTAGGATGAAAGGTTTAAAAGTGACTCCCAGGCTGCCAGTGAGCATGTCTCCCTTCTCCCCTCTCCCCATGTACCCAAACACCCCCACCCCATACCCCGCCCCCTTAATCTTCTACCCCCCCACCACCAAACTATTTCTACCCCCCCACACACACTCCTCCTACCCCCCCCCCCCACACACACTCCTCCTACCGTGCTGGAGGAACAGCATTGAGTAATTGCTCTGTCTAACAACACAGAAATCCTTGAGCCTTGCCCAAACCAGCTGTCCCCAACACACACACACACACACACACACACACACACACACACACACACACACACACACACACACACACACACACACACACAGCTGTCTACAACATCACATAAATATGGTGCTGGGAGGATGTCTGAGGCAATGCTCTGACACACCACACACACACACACACCACACACACACACACACACACACCACACACACCATACATAGTAACACACACACACACACACACCACACACACCATACACAGTAACACACACACCATACACAGTAACACACACACCACACACACACACACACACACACACACACACACACACACACACCATACACAGTAACACACTCGTACAGAGTCATGCTCTGCAGAGAGAGGCTTCTCTGAGGTGTTACCAGGCTAAATGATAGGTGGCAGGTCAGAGTGTAGCCAGGCTAAATGCTAGGTGGCAGGTCAGAGTGTAGCCAGGCTAAATGCTAGGTGGCAGGTCAGAGGGTAGCCAGGCTAAATGCTAGGTGGCAGGTCAGAGTGTAGCCAGGCTAAATGCTAGGTGGCAGGTCAGAGTGTAGCCAGGCTAAATGCTAGGTGGCAGGTCAGAGTGTAGCCAGGCTAAATGCTAGGTGGCAGGTCAGATTGTAACCAGGCTAAATGCTAGGTGGCAGGTCAGAGGGTAGCCAGGCTAAATGCTAGGTGGCAGGTCAGAGTGTAGCCAGGCTAAATGCTAGGTGGCAGGTCAGAGTGTAGCCAGGCTAAATGCTAGGTGGCAGGTCAGAGTGTAGCCAGGCTAAATGCTAGGTGGCAGGTCAGAGTGTAGCCAGGCTAAATGCTAGGTGGCAGGTCAGAGTGTAGCCAGGCTAAATGATAGGTGGCAGGTCAGAGTGTAGCCAGGCTAAATGCTAGGTGGCACGTCAGATTGTAACCAGGCTAAATGCTAGGTGGCAGGTCAGAGTGTAGCCAGGCTAAATGCTAGGTGGCAGGTCAGAGTGTAGCCAGGCTAAATGCTAGGTGGCAGGTCAGATTGTAACCAGGCTAAATGCTAGGTGGCAGGTCAGATTGTAACCAGGCTAAATGATAGGTGGCAGGTCAGAGTGTAGCCAGGCTAAATGCTAGGTGGCAGGTCAGAGTGTAGCCAGGCTAAATGCCAGGTGGCAGGTCAGAGTGTAGCCAGGCTAAATGCTAGGTGGCAGGTCAGAGTGTAGCCAGGCTAAATGCTAGGTGGCAGTTCAGAGTGTAGCCAGGCTAAATGCTAGGTGGCACGTCAGATTGTAACCAGGCTAAATGCTAGGTGGCAGGTCAGAGGGTAGCCAGGCTAAATGCTAGGTGGCAGGTCAGAGTGTAGCCAAGCTAAATGCTAGGTGGCAGGTCAGAGTGAAGCCAAGCTAAATGCTAGGTGGCAGGTCAGAGGGTAGCCAAGCTAAATGCTAGGTGGCAGGTCAGAGTGTAGCCAAGCTAAATGCTAGGTGGCAGGTCAGAGTGTAGCCAGGTCACCCCTGATACAATGCAATATTCAACGTCCCTCCATGTCTCAGGACGTCGGGAGTTGGCATGGAAACCGGCCACTAAACAGTTGGTTTGGGTTTTGCTGGGGGGCATTGTGGACAGGGATGGTTCCTGTTGGTTTGGGTTGTGCTGGGGGGCATTGTGGACAGGGATGGTTCCTGTTGGTTTGGGTTGTGCTGGGGGGCATTGTGGACAGGGATGGTTCCTGTTGGTTTGGGTTGTGCTGGGGGGCATTGTGGACCGGGATGGTTCCTGTTGGTTTGGGTTGTGCTGGGGGGGGGGCATTGTGGACAGGGATGGTTCCTGTTGGTTTGGGTTGTGCTGGGGGGGGGAGGGGGGGGCATTGTGGACAGGGATGGTTCCTGTTGGTTTGGGTTGTGCTGGGTTGCATTGTGGACAGGGATGATTCCTGTTGGTTTGGGTTGTGCTGGGGGGGGGGGGGGGGGGGGGGGGGGGGGGCATTGTGGACAGGGATGGTTCCTGTTGGTTTGGGTTGTGCTGGGTTGCATTGTGGACAGGGATGATTCCTGTTGGTTTGGGTTGTGCTGGGGGGGGGGGGGGGGGGCATTGTGGACAGGGATGGTTCCTGTTGGTTTGGGTTGTGCTGGGTTGCATTGTGGACAGGGATGATTCCTGTTGGTTTGGGTTGTGCTGGGGGGCTTTGTGGACAGGGATGGTTCCTGTTGGTTTGGGTTGTGCTGGGTTGCATTGTGGACAGGGATGGTTCCTGTTTGTTTGGGTTGTGCTGGGTTGCATTGTGGACTTTGGGTTTTGCTGGGGGGCATTGTGGACTTTGGGTTTTGCTGGGGGGCATTGTGGACTTTGGGTTTTGCTGGGGGGCATTGTGGACTTTGGGTTTTGCTGGGGGGCATTGTGGACTTTGGGTTTTGCTGGGAGGCATTGTGGACTTTGGGTTTTGCTGGGGGGCATTGTGGACAGGGATGGCAGATGGGAGTAAGGTTAGGGTTAGATTGGAGTAAGGTTAAGGTTAGATGGGAGTAAGGTTAGGGTTAGATGGGAGGAAGGTTAGGGTTAGATGGGAGTAAGGTTAGGGTCAGGGTTAGATGGGAGGAAGGTTAGGGTTAGGGTTAGATGGAGTAAGGTTAGGGTTAGATGGACGTAAGGTTAGGGTTAGATGGGAGTAAGGTTAGGGTTAGATGGGAGTAAGGTTAGGGTTAGATGGGAGAAAGGTTAGGGTTAGGGTTAGATGGGAGTAAGGTTAGGGTTAGATGGGAGTAAGGTTAGGGTTAGACGGGAGTACGGTTAGGGTTAGATGGAAGTGAGCACTTGCCTCTGATTCTAACAGATGTGTTGTATAATACAATGATATAAAGTTGTTTCAGATATTTTTGTTTTAAGCCAATGACTAACCTTAACACTAACCTTAACCATTCAGAGATGATGCCTAACCTTAACCATTCAGAGATGATGCCTAACCTTAACCATGCAGAGATGATGCCTAACCTTAACCATTCAGAGATGATGCCTAACCTTAACCATTCAGAGATGATGCCTAACCTTAACCATTCAGAGATGTTGCCTAACCTTAACCATTCAGAGATGATGCCTAACCTTAACACTAACCTTAACCATTCAGAAATGATGCCTAACCTTAACCATTCAGAGATGATGCCTAACCTTAACCATTCAGAGATGATGCCTAACCTTAACCATTCAGAGATGATGCCTAACCTTAACACTAACCTTAACCATTCAGAGTTGATGCCTAACCTTAACACTAACCTTAACCATTCAGAGATGATGCCTAACCTTAACCATTCAGAGATTATGCCTAACCTTAACCATTCAGAGATGATGCCTAACCTTAACCATTCAGAGATGATGCCTAACCTTAACCTTAACACTAACCTTAACCATTCAGAGTTGATGCCTAACCTTAACACTAACCTTAACCATTCAGAGATGACGCCTAACCTTAACCATTCAGAGATTATGCCTAACCTTAACCATTCAGAGATGATGCCTAACCTTAACCATTCAGAGATGATGCCTAACCTTAACCTTAACACTAACCTTAACCATTCAGAGTTGATGCCTAACCTTAACACTAACCTTAACCATTCAGAGATGATGCCTAACCTTAACACTAACCTTAACCATTCAGAGTTGATGCCTAACCTTAACCATTCAGAGATGATGCCTAACCTTAACACTAATGTTAACCATTCAGAGTTGATGCCTAACCTTAACACTAACCTTAACCATTCAGAGATGATGCCTAACCTTAACCATTCAGAGATGATGCCTAACCTTAACCATTCAGAGTTGATTCTAGAGACTAACAGACCACAGTGTAGTTATCCTCTAGAGACTAACAGACCACATTGTAGTTATCCTCTAGATACTAACAGACCACAGTTTAGTTATCCTCTAGATACTAACAGACCCCAGGCTCAGTGTAGTTATCCTCTAGATACTAACAGACCACAGTCTCAGTGTAGTTATCCTCTAGATACTAACAGACCACAGTCTCAGTGTAGTTATCCTCTAGATACTAACAGACCCCAGGCTCAGTGTAGTTATCCTCTAGATACTAACAGACCACAGTGTAGTTATCCTCTAGATACTAACAGACCACAGTCTCAGTGTAGTTATCCTCTAGATACTAACAGACCTCAGTCTCAGTGTAGTTATCCTCTAGATACTAACAGACCACAGTGTATTTATCCTCTAGAGACTAACAGACCACAGTCTCAGTATAGTTCTCCTCTAGATACTAACAGAACACAGTGTAGTTCTCCTCTAGATGCCAACAGACCACAGTGTAGTCATCCTCTAGATACTAACAGACCACAGTGTAGTTATCCTCTAGATACTAACAGACCACAGTGTAGTTATCCTCTAGATACTAACAGACCACAGTCTCAGTGTAGTTATCCTCTAGATACTAACAGACCACAGTGTAGTTATCCTCTAGAGACTAACAGACCACAGTCTCAGTGTAGTTATCCTCTAGATACTAACAGACCACAGTGTAGTTATCCTCTAGAGACTAACAGACCACAGTCTCAGTGTAGTTATCCTCTAGATACTAACAGACCACAGTGTAGTTATCCTCTAGATACTAACAGACCACAGTCACAGTGTAGTTATCCTCTAGATACTAACAGACCACAGTGTAGTTATCCTCTAGATACTAACAGACCACAGTCTCAGTGGAGTTATCCTCTAGATACTAACAGACCACAGTGTAGTTATCCTATAGATACTGACAGACCACAGTGTAGTTATCCTCTAGATACTAACAGACCACAGTGTAGTTATCCTCTAGATACTAACAGACCACAGTGTAGTTATCCTCTAGATACTAACAGACCTCAGTCTCAGTGTAGTTGTCCTCTAGATACTAACAGACCACAGTGTAGTTATCCTCTAGATACTAACAGGCCACAGTGTAGTTATCCTCTAGATACTAACAGACCACAGTCTCAGTGTAGTTATCCTCTAGATACTAACAGACCACAGTGTAGTTATCCTCTAGAGACTAACAGACCACAGTCTCAGTGTAGTTATCCTCTAGATACTAACAGACCACAGTGTAGTTATCCTCTAGAGACTAACAGACCACAGTCTCAGTGTAGTTATCCTCTAGATACTAACAGACCACAGTGTAGTTATCCTCTAGATACTAACAGACCACAGTCTCAGTGGAGTTATCCTCTAGATACAAACAGACCACAGTGTAGTTATCCTATAGATACTGACATACCACAGTGTAGTTATCCTCTAGATACTAACAGACCACAGTGTAGTTATCCTCTAGATACTAACAGACAACAGTGTAGTTATCCTCTAGATACTAACAGACCTCAGTCTCAGTGTAGTTGTCCTCTAGATACTAACACACCACAGTGTAGTTATCCTCTAGATACTAACAGACCCCAGGCTCAGTGTAGTTATCCTCTAGATACTAACAGACCACAGTGTAGTTATCCTCTAGATACTAACAGACCACAGTGTAGTTATCCTCTAGATACTAACAGACCACAGTGTAGTTATCCTCTAGATATTAACAGACCACAGTGTAGTTATCCTCTAGATACTAACAGACCCCAGGCTCAGTGTAGTTATCCTCTAGATACTAACAGACCACAGTGTATTTATCCTCTAGATACTAACAGACCACAGTCTCAGTGTAGTTGTCCTCTAGATACTAACAGACCACAGTGTAGTTATCCTCTAGATATTAACAGACCACAGTGTAGTTATCCTCTAGATACTAACAGACCCCAGGCTCAGTGTAGTTATCCTCTAGATACTAACAGACCACAGTGTATTTATCCTCTAGATACTAACAGACCACAGTCTCAGTGTAGTTATCCTCTAGATACTAACAGACCACAGTCTCAGTGTAGTTATCCTCTAGAGACTAACAGACCACGGAGGACTGGTGACAGAATCCCCACTCTACATTTTGTGTGTGTGTGTATGTGTATGTGTGTGTGTGTGTGTGTGTGTGTGTGTGTGTGTGTGTGTGTGTGTGTGTGTGTGTGTGTGTGTGTGTGTGTGTGTGTATGTGTGTGTGTGTATGTGTGTGTGTGTGTGTGTGTGTGTGTGTGTGTGTGTGTGTGTGTCTCCCTGGTTCTCCTCAGCCTCCCTCTGCTCTGGAGGACTGTGTTTCCAAGGACTGGGCATCACAGGAAGACAACGCTCAGTTTTTCCTCTCTGTTACTAATAATGAACCAAAACTGAGGCCTCGCCCCCGTTGTGGTCTTTTTGGATGTTTGGGTTGAAACAGATATCTTTTTGTCCTCCCCTTGACATGTCTGGTGGGGATCTTTACACACAGCAGAACCAGACGAGAGGCTGCCAGTTGAAGGAGGACTGGGGATCTGTGATGTGCCGAATTACACTTCCTGTTACATGTCCTGGGTTTAGAAGCTGTCTCACCCCCCCCCCCCCCCCCCATCCTCTCTCTCTCGTCTTTCTCGCTCTCTTCATCTCTCGCTGTCATTTCTCTCTCTCTGCTTCTCTCTCTCTCCCCATCTCTATTTTCCCTCGCTCCCTCCCTCTCTGCTTCTTTCTCTCTCCCCATCTCTATTTCCCTCCCTCCCTCCCTCCCTCCCTCCCTCCCTCCCTCCCTCCCTCTCTCTCTCTTTCTCTGTCTATCACTGTCTCCTTTCTGTGGTAGGATTATTCTGTCCGTGTCACTTTACATCACAACATCGTGTCACATCTTCTTTCCTGACTCACACCAATCACTGGGGCACACACACACACCACACACGCACGCACGCACGCACGCACACACACACACACACACACACACACACACACACACACACACACACACACACACACACACACACACACACACACACAGACACACACACACACACACACACACACACACAATCTCTTTCTCTCTCTCTCTCTCTCTGTCTCTCAGACACCCTCTATCTATCTCTGTCTTTAGAGACCTTCTGCCCCCCCACCCCCCCACCCCCTCTCCTAAAAGGTTGGTCCCTACATGCTGAGTGCCTCTAAGTTCAAGTCTCTTCAACTGTTGTTCTGTTGTAGTTAAAGGCTAGATGGTGAACAGAGAGGAGAATGTGACCTTCGACCCCATCTGGAACACAGACAGAGAGAGAGTGCCAGCATCTAAACAGATTTACCATTCTGAACACGGAGGTGGTTTTCAATTGGCATTGGGTACATGCTGTATGTACCTTCTGTCCTCAGACGATGTGTTAGCTAAATCAGAGTTGAATACTGGCATTACTGGCATCAGGAACCACATAGCCGGAGAGGGGAGGATGGGAGGGAGGGGAGAGAGGAGAGGATGGGAGGGAGGGAGGGAGGGGAGAGAGGAGAGGATGGGAGGGAGGGGAGAGAGGAGAGGATGGGAGGGAGGGAGGGAGGGGAGAGGAGAGGATGGGAGGGAGGGAGGGAGGGGAGAGAGGATGGGAGGGAGGTGAGAGAGGAGAGGATGGGAGGGAGGGAGGGTGGGAGGGAGGGAGGGGAGAGAGGGAAGAGGAGAAAGGAGAGGATGGGAGGGGGGGGAGAGGAGAGGAGAATGGGGAGAGGATGGAGGAGAGAGGAGAGGATGAAGGAGAGAGGAGAGACAGGGGAGAGGAGAGAGGAGAGGATGGGAGGGAGGGGAGAGAGGAGAGAGAGGGGAGGGGAGAGAGGAGAGGATGGGAGGAAAGAGGAGAGGAGAGGATGGGAGGGAGGGGAGAGAGGAGAGGATGAAGGAAAGAGGAGAGGAGAGGATGGGAGGAGAGAGGAGGGGAGGATGGGAGGGAGGGGAGAGAGGAGAGGATGGGAGGGAGGGGAGAGAGGAGAGGATGGGAGGGAGGGGAGAGGAGAGGATGGGAGGGAGGGGAGAGAGGAGAGGATGGGAGGGAGGAGGGAGGAGAGGATGGAAGGGAGGGGAGAGAGGAGAGGATGGGAGGAAAGAGGAGAGGATGGGAGGAGAGAGGAGGGGAGGATGGGAGGGACGGGAGAGAGGAGAGGATGGGAGGGAGGAGAGAGAGGAGAGGATGGGAGGGAGGGGAGAGAGGAGAGGATGGGAGGGAGGGGAGAGAGGAGAGGATGGGAGGGAGGGGAGAGAGGAGAGGATGGGAGGGAGGAGAGAGGAGAGGATGGAAGGGAGGGGAGAGAGGAGAGGATGCGAGGATGAAGGAAAGAGGAGAGGAGGAGGGGAGAGGAGGGGAGGGAGGGGAGAGGAGGGGAGGGAGGGGAGAGAGGAGTGACAAGAGGACAGGGTGTGTCTGTGAAAGAGGAGATGATGCTTCCTCTGCACTCCCTCTGCTGCCATAGAGGTCGCGCCCTTCAGACGGGTACTGAGGTTTCAACTTGACCAGCCCGCAGGTCCCCTGGGCGGGGTTCTGTCAGGTTCATGGGGTCAACCTCGAGCAGGACAGCACTGCACAGATGTTTCCCCAATGGTGCCCTATTCCCTATATAGTGCACTACTGACCCTTATGGGCCGTGGTCAAAAGTAGTGCACTATATAGGGAATAGGGTTCTATAGGGCTCTGGTCTAAAGTAGTGCACGATATAGGGAATAGGGTTCTATAGGGCTCTGGTCTAAAGTAGTGCACTATATAGGGAATAGGGTTCTATAGGGCTCTGGTCTAAAGTAGTGCACTATATAGGGAATAGGGTTCCATAGGGCTCTGGTCTAAAGTAGTGCACTATATAGGGAATAGGGTTCTATAGGGCTCTGGTCTAAAGTAGTGCACTATGTAGGGAATAGGGTTCCATAGGGCTCTGGTCTAAAGTAGTGCACTATATAGGGAATAGGGTTCCATAGGGCTCTGGTCTAAAGTAGTGCACTATATAGGGAATAGGGTTCTATAGGGCTCTGGTCTAAAGTAGTGCACTATGTAGGGAATAGGGTTCTATAGGGCTCTGGTCTAAAGTAGTGCACTATATAGGGAATAGGGTTCTATAGGGCTCTGGTCTAAAGTAGTGCACTATGTAGGGAATAGGGTTCTATAGGGCTCTGGTCTAAAGTAGTGCACTATGTAGGGAATAGGGTTCTATAGGGCTCTGGTCTAAAGTAGTGCACTATATAGGGAATAGGGTTCTATAGGGCTCTGGTCTAAAGTAGTGCACTATATAGGGAATAGGGTTCTATAGGGCTCTGGTCTAAAGTAGTGCACTATGTAGGGAATAGGGTTCGATTTAGGATTCAGACTGATGATGATAAAACTCCATTAGATCAGCTGTGAGAGAAATCAGATGAAACCGACAGGCCAGCCGACAACTATGGCCACTCTCTCTACGTGTAGGGGTCCAAGGGGTGCCTAAAGGTTCTGTAACCGTTCTGAATGTGGTGATGTACTGTCCATCTGTGTCCCTAAGCACTTAACTAGCTCAACAACCTGTCACTCACAACAGCAGGTATCAATTAAATCCTGACTGTCACACCATGTTGACCGATCCTGTTTAGCAGATAAACATCCTCTACACAAGGGGTCTACAACTCTGACCCTACGAGGTCGGTAGACAGTCAGGACTGGGCTGTCACTAATATCCTGTCTGTCTGTGTAGCAGATAAACATCCTCTATACCAGGGGTCTTCAACTCTGACCCTACGAGGTCCGTATACAGTCAGGACTGGGCTGTCACTAATATCCTGTCTGTGTAGCAGCTAAACTTCCTCTAGACAGGACTGGGCTGTCACTAATATCCTGTCTGTCTGTGTTACAGCTACAGTGCCTTGCGAAAGTATTCGGCCCCCTTGAACTTTGCGACCTTTTGCCACATTTCAGGCTTCAAACATAAAGATATAAAACTGTATTTTTTTGTGAAGAATCAACAACAAGTAGGACACAATCATGAAGTGGAACGACATTTATTGGATATTTCAAACTTTTTTAACAAATCAAAAACTGAAAAATTGGGCGTGCAAAATTATTCAGCCCCCTTAAGTTAATACTTTGTAGCGCCACCTTTTGCTGCGATTACAGCTGTAAGTCGCTTCGGGTATGTCTCTATCAGTTTTGCACATCGAGAGACTGACATTTTTTCCCATTCCTCCTTGCTAAACAGCTCGAGCTCAGTGAGGTTGGATGGAGAGCATTTGTGAACAGCAGTTTTCAGTTCTTTCCACAGATTCTCGATTGGATTCAGGTCTGGACTTTGACTTGGCCATTCTAACACCTGGATATGTTTATTTTTGAACCATTCCATTGTAGATTTTGCTTTGTGTTTTGGATCCTTGTCTTGTTGGAAGACAAATCTCCGTCCCAGTCTCAGGTCTTTTGCAGACTCCATCAGGTTTTCTTTCAGAATGGTCCTGTATTTGGCTCCATCCATCTTCCCATCAATTAAACCATCTTCCCTGTCCCTCTTGAAGAAATGCAGGCCCAAACCATGATGCTGCCACCACCATGTTTGACAGTGGGGATGGTGTGTTCAGGGTGATGAGCTGTGTTGCTTTTACGCCAAACATAACGTTTTGCATTGTTGCCAAAAAGTTCAATTTTGGTTTCATCTGACCAGAGCACCTTCTTCCACATGTTTGGTGTGTCTCCCAGGTGGCTTGTGGCAAACTTTAAACGACACTTTTTATGGATATCTTTAAGAAATGGCTTTCTTCTTGCCACTCTTCCATAAAGGCCAGATTTGTGCAATATACGACTGATTGTTGTCCTATGGACAGAGTCTCCCACCTCAGCTGTAGATCTCTGCAGTTCATCCAGAGTGATCATGGGCCTCTTGGCTGCATCTCTGATCAGTCTTCTCCTTGTATGAGCTGAAAGTTTAGAGGGACGGCCAGATCTTGGTAGATTTGCAGTGGTCTGATACTCCTTCCATTTCAATATTATCGCTTGCACAGTGCTCCTTGGGATGTTTAAAGCTTGGGAAATCTTTTTGTATCCAAATCCGGCTTTAAACTTCTTCACAACAGTATCTCGGACCTGCCTGGTGTGTTCCTTGTTCTTCATGATGCTCTCTGCGCTTTTAACGGACCTCTGAGACTATCACAGTGCAGGTGCATTTATACGGAGACTTGATTACACACAGGTGGATTGTATTTATCATCATTAGTAATTTAGGTCAACATTGGATCATTCAGAGATCCTCACTGAACTTCTGGAGAGAGTTTGCTGCACTGAAAGTAAAGGGGCTGAATAATTTTGCACGCCCAATTTTTCAGTTTTTGATTTGT